>NC_141139.1:75933479-76080979 GCF_053477565.2 Lygodium microphyllum
AACACTACAATGATATCACCAACAAGATATTATTGTTCATAAGAGAACACATATTGCTTGGTAAAAGTGAATCTAGAGTATCAAATCTAAGAGAATAAGTATAATGGATTTAAATATCTTTTAGAAAAAGTTTTCATATTACTTAGTAAAGGTGAATCTAGTATATCAAATCTAAGGGTGTAAGTTAATAAATATTTAACCATATTTCATTACAATATCATTCAATTGTGTGTAAGAATGTATTTCATAACATACATTCATGCCATTACATGTATAACAAATACTTACCTCACTAGATGTATTCTTAGGGGCTAGGGATCCCTTTAGTCATGAATATTCGCAATTGTCTTAAATTTTATCTATCTATAATTTATTTTTGAAAGTTTAGTTGGTTGAGTTATAACTTTGAGATTTTTAATCACCCACATTTCTAAGGCATATCCAAGTTATGAAGGCTCCTTTGCCATTCATGTGAAAGAAAAATTCAATGAAATATGCTAAAATTTCCCCAACATTTTAAATTTTGGGGTATATACAAAAATATTCACCACATTTTCCTATACAATTTACATATATATTGATGATTTGATTATCAATGATTAGAAACATCCTAACATTTTAAGAGAATACCACACCAAATATTAAGATAATTAGTAAATCTCTATCGATAAAAAAGGTAAGGCCTATTCCAATGTTCTTATAATGAGCATCTTGAGGGTAAGAATCCAAATTGGAAAAAAGATGTGGTTGACCTGTAGGGATATTGTTGACCATACACATAAAATGCATCCTCAAATAGAGCTCGTGTATTATATTTTAAAATCAAAAACACATTATGTACTTTGGAGGTTGCACAAGAGGCACACATTTGCTAGCCTATTTTATTTTATCATATGGTTTGTACCCATCAATTAAGGGAGAGTCTCCCTACACCCACATTGCATTTTGTGAATGTTTTCTAGCCAATAAACTTCATCTCCTTAGGAAACCTTGATTCATCTTATTATATGCCTATAGTAAAAGGGTACTCATCTTTCATGAATAAACAAGTCATTTGCTTTGTAAATTCATTCTATCATTGTACTTCCATACTTTCCCTCTCATTCTCGTTTTAAATCTTAACATGGTATCTTGAGCAATAATAGTTATGGATCCTTGAGCTCCTATTACCCACTACACAAGCTTCTCTTGCTCATCCTCATTGATATTGAAGAGGAGCTACTTTATGGCTTATTGAAATGGAGATATGGAGCTATCACTTGGATTTAGTGCTATTTACCCTCTTCTTGCTAGTCAATTTTGGGTTATATCCTTATCTTCATCCCAGAAACTAAGCTTCAAGTTACTCCAACTAAATATGAGCAAGAATGAGCTACTCTATGGTCACTACTATGTGCTGCTTTGTGCACTCATCAATGAGCTTCCATGAAATCACTATCAAGATTGTGGGAGAGAAGGAAGGAGTCTCACTTGTAGCTTTCTTGCTTGCACAATGGTGGAATACACGCAGAGGTGGAGGCTGAAAACAGTTTTCCTCTTCTTAGTTGTGTAAGCCAAAAAGAACTCTAGTACAAAGAAATAGAAGAACCCTATATATGGGTCTCAAACCAAACTCAACTAACTAAGGTGGCATACTAACTGAGCCACGAACTAGAGTAGATAAGGATAGCTATCATGTAGCTATTATTCATGGGCGGTGTACCAACCGCGTCTACAACTGACAAGTCGGTGACATAAATACACAACGGTCACCCTGGCATATCACGAGTGGAGCTCGATATCTCAACACTCCCCCTCGAGCTCAATCCCAATTCCTGCACACCAAGCAGGTCTCTGAACTTGCGCAGCTTCTTTGCGCCCAATGCCTTCGTGAATATGTCAGCTACCTAATCCTTTGTGCTGACATAAACTAGATCAATAAGACCTAGTAAAACCCTCTCTCGCACATAGTGATAATGCACCTCAATGTGCTTTGTTCTAGCATGATAGACTGGGTTATTTGCCAAGTGTATACTACTCATGTTGTCACAATAAATGACACCTGGCCCATCTATAGGCTGATGCATATCATAAAGTAGCTTATGCAACCAAGCTACCTCACATGCAGCCATTGCTGCACCCCTGTACTCGGCCTCTGTGCTCGACAAGGCAACTGTGGGCTGTTTCTTGCTGCTCCAAGTGACTATAGCACTCCCAAAAGAGAACACATATCCACTGGTAGATCGTCTATCAGAAATACTACCAGCCCAATCAGCATCAGTGTATCCATGCAGCTGTATCTGAACCCCAGTCTCATAAAATAGTCCATACTGCAATGTGGACTTCACATACCTGAGTATGCGTCTAGCCGCATCCAAATGCGGTTTCCTTGGAGCCTGCATAAACTGACTTACCAATCCAACAGCATAGCTCAAATCTAGCCTGGTAATAGTCATATAAATCAAACTTCCTACTATGCGTCTGTACATAGTAGGGTCTTTCAGAAGCTCACCTGCATCTGTGCTCAGCTTCACATTCTGCTCCAAAGGAACTGAAATAGGTTTACAGCCTGTCATGCCATATTTGGACAGCATGTCCAATCCATACTGCCTCTGTAAGAGCTGTATCCCACTTGGTGATCTAATCACCTCAATGCCCAAGAAATAACGTAGCTCTCCCAAATCCTTCATCTCAAACTTCTGCTTCAATAGCATTTTCACATGAAGGATATCTTCATCACTGTCACCTGTCATAATCAAATCATCAACATAAATGACAAGTAGCATAATACATTTCTCTGTTTTTCTCACATAAAGTGAGAAATCTGACTTGGAAATCTGAAAGCCAATAGTGACAAGATATTGTCCTATCTTGTCAGACCACGCTCTAGGTGCTTGCTTCAAGCCATACAATGCTTTCTTCAACCTGCAAACAAACTCAAGATGAACAACATGCACATAACCCGGTGGCTGCTCCATATAGACCTCTTCTCGCAAATCACCATGCAAGAAGGCATTCTTTACATCCATCTGATGTAAAGACCATCCCTTTGATGCAGCCATAGCAATGACTGCTCTTATGGTTGCCATCCTTGCAACCGGACTGAATGTTTCTTCATAGTCAATGCCATATGTTTGTGCATACCCCTTGACTACTAATCTTGCCTTGTATCTGTTCACAGAACCATCTACATTGTGCTTCACTTTATAAACCCACTTACAGCCAATTGCATTCTTACCTTTAGGCAAAGGTACCAATCCCATGTAGCATTTGCTTCCAAGGCATTCATTTCTTCATCCATGGCTTTCTCCCATTTTTCTTTTCCCATGGCTTGCTCAAAAGAAGTGGGTTCTGGTTCCTGTATCACTTTGACCATATATGCATAGTGAATGGCTGTAAATCCATCATATTTCAGCCTATCCACAGGATACCTAGCTCTCGTAGACCTGCGCAAAATAGGTTCACTCCCAAGTGCTCTCAAAACATCCCTGGTCTTCCTTACTCTAGGTGTAACAATAGAAGGAATACCAAACTCATCATCAATGCTCTGTTCTGAGCCACTGGATTCACCATCCACATAAGAGTGACCTGCATTCACATCAAATATGGGCTGATCAACCTTCTCTTTTCCTTTTCGTGATACCTGCATACCACTATCTATATTTCTTTGAGAAGATTCTCCTGATCTCAATCTGCCTGTCCATGGCAAAGAATGTGAACCATTGCTAGAGGACGCTCCAGATCCACTAATATTTTGTGACTGCTGCTGTGAATTC
The DNA here is from genome assembly GCF_053477565.2 of Lygodium microphyllum. Classification (NCBI taxonomy): domain Eukaryota; kingdom Viridiplantae; phylum Streptophyta; class Polypodiopsida; order Schizaeales; family Lygodiaceae; genus Lygodium; species Lygodium microphyllum. The sequence continues at coordinate 75,937,235 of NC_141139.1, forward strand.
TATGCAGCATTACCATTTTGTGCATCTACATCATCAATCACATTTACTGGTTTATACCAGCTACTCATCTCATAAAAAACAACATCTCTGCTCACTGTAAACTTACAAGTAGAAGGGTTATAGCATCTATACCCTTTTTGTTGTAGAGAGTAACCAATAAAGATGCACTTCTCAGCTTTTGGATCCAACTTGGATCTCAACTCATCTGGCACATGTACATAGGCAATGCAACAAAAAATTTTCAAATGAGAAATATCTGGTTTCCTACCAGTATACCTCTCCTCTGGAGTCATTCCATGTATTGCTGCAGTGGGAGTCCTGTTCATTATGTAGACTGCTATAGCAACTGCTTCAGCCCAATAAAAATCTAGCAAGTCTTTTTCATTGAGCATGGCACGAGATACCTCTCCAATATGCATGTTTTTCCTTTCTGCAATTCCATTTTGTTGTGGGGTATGACTGCATGAATATTGCTGCTTTATGCCATGCTCCTGCAGGAACCTTGCAAACTCATTTGAGAGGTACTCTCCCCCTCCATCTGACCTTAGGCATTTTATCTGCAGGCCTGTTTCTTTTTCAACCATAGCTTTAAGAGTTTTGAAATGCCCAAAAACTTCACTTTTCTTTTTCATAAAATACACCCAAACTTTTCTGCTATAGTCATCAATAAAAGTGACAAAATAATGACAGCCTCCAAGAGATGCAGCTTTAGTAGTCCACACATCAGAGTGGATTAATTCCAATGGCTTCTCACTCTCTTGAACATGTCTAGGAAATGGTTTCCTTGCCTGTTTTCCAAACTGACAGGCTTCACATACCTTATGCATTTCTGCAACCTTGAATTTGGGCAATCCTGCAACAATATTTTGGGCCTGCATTGATTTAAGTCGCTGTACATTAACATGACCAATGCGTTTATGCCAGATATCAATATCTGCAACTACACCGGTCCCATGTGCAAACATTGCTGCACTCAATTCAGACATGTCTGCATCCAATGTAAACATTCTGCCCTTCTTCTTTCCTTTTGCTATCAAGCGACCTTATTTTTCATATCCTCAACAAAGCATCCATGAAAATTAAATCTGACCTGCAAGCCCTGCTCAACCATTTGACCAACAGAAACCAGATTCTTGGTGATATTCGGGACATGAAATACATCGGACAGGTATTTCTTTTTCCCATCCTGCATAGACAAAGGAATTTTCCCAATCTGCACAATAGGATGTGCAGTATCATCACCAGTCTCCACAAATCCTGGTTTTTCCATTTTCCTTGCATCCTCCATCCATTCTGCATGACCTGTCATGTGGTTTGATGCACCTGAGTGAACATACCATACATCATTGCTTTTTTCTGCACTTGTCACAGAATTGTTCATGTGCTGCACCATAAACAAATGCTCATATCTGTCATCACCCTGTCTACTAGAAGATGCATAATTTCCTTGTTGCAGTTTTCCATTCATGATGTCATTCTGCTTTTTATAGCAGTCTTTAGCCATATGACCTATTTTACCACAGTAGTAGCATTCAACATTACTGTTTGCATTTTGGCCTCTTTGCCATCCACCACGACCTCTTTGGCTCCCCCTGCCTCTAGAGTTACCACGTCCTCCTCCATAGGACTGGTTTTCTTGAGTTTGCTGCATATTCTGATTTCTACCACGGCCTCCATATCGGCCTCCTCTACCTCTGCCTCTACCTCTGCCTCTACCTCTTCCAGCATTTGAGTAGAAGACAGCTTCTTTTGAAGTTCCTCCTGAAGAAGATGCACCACCATTTCTCTGCTCCTCAGAAATTAGAAGAGCAATCAACTCCTCAAAATCAGGAAATCTTTCACGGACGGAAATGGATGTTCGGAACTGTGCATAATCCTTTCCTAGACCATTCAAGGTCACTGAGACTAAATCATCATCTTCCACTGGTGACCCAATGGAAGCAAGTGCATCTGCAATCTTCTTCACCTTCATGTGGTAGTCATTGATGCTCATACTTTCTCTTTGCACATTGTGCAACTCTTGCTTGAGCTGCATTTTCCTGGGTTGCGTATTTGTGCTATACATTTTTGACAAAGTATCCCATATCTCCTTTGGCGTACTTGCATTTTGAATATGCACAATCATAGAGTCTGAAATGCTGATAGACAGCCAGTACATAACTTTCCTGGCTCTCTCATGCCATGCTTTAAATGCCTGCATTTGCTGTTGATTGGGAACATCAGGAAGAACTGGTTCTTCTTCATTTCCTGCAACAAATTCCCAATATCCTTTTCCCATAAGGAAATTCGTCATTCTAAACTTCCATGCTTGGAAGTTGTTCTTGTCAAGCTTTTCAGTGACAATCTGTGAGAGAGAATGAGACGCCATTATAGAACACTGCAAAAAATTCTGTCACTGCAAAGAACACAGCTTCAGCCTCACAAAGGCAAATCTGCAAAACTGACGAAAGTGGTATTTGACCACACAGTCACTTCCTAGTGACGATTTTGCATCAACAGGCAACAGGGATGATTCTGTAACTCCCAATGTCTCTGCACACAAGCATACGATGCAATTTCTACAGTAACTTTTCACCGACCTGTAGAACAGTGGCTCACAGCATAAAACTGGGCCTTTTCCTGAGTGCGTGTAGAAAAATTCCGCCTCCAAAACAGGCCCCGAAATGGCCTCAAATCAAAAAAACAAGGTCGCCAAGGGCTAAAGGCCTCTCCCGCAGCATATACTGCCCTCTTGCTTCACCGCGAAGGGCATCTCAACCAGAACACCGCGAGCTTGGCTTGCTTCCTTGAGCTCCTTACCACGAACAAGGCTCTGATACCATGTTAAGATTGTGGGAGAGAAGGAAGGAGTCTCACTTGTAGCTTTCTTGCTTGCACAATGGTGGAATACACGCAGAGGTGGAGGCTGAAAACAGTTTTCCTCTTCTTAGTTGTGTAAGCCAAAAAGAACTCTAGTACAAAGAAATAGAAGAACCCTATATATGGGTCTCAAACCAAACTCAACTAACTAAGGTGGCATACTAACTGAGCCACGAACTAGAGTAGATAAGGATAGCTATCATGTAGCTATTATTCATGGGCGGTGTACCAACCGCGTCTGCAACTGACAAGTCGGTGACATAAATACACAACGGTCACCCTGGCGTATCACGAGTGGAGCTCGATATCTCAACAATCACACTATTGATCATGCCTATAGATCAATGAGAATTTTCTATTTTTTGACTATGCAATCTATCCTAAATGCTGCTCATTCTCCTGTTAGATTGATTTCTCATATATATGATTTGTATCAACTGGTAATAATCATGATCGATGTTGTCAAGGCATGCTACTACTATTCCAATAGAATTGAAATATATGAGTAGCTACTAAAAACACACTATGGAGATCTTGAAAACACATTGGAAATGAGTTGCTATGATTCCCAAAGCATGCTAAAGACTCTCATGGGCTGCTTGATACATCTACTACTCCTCCTAATAGATCTATTACTCCTCTTATCAGATCTACTGATGTTTTTTTTGCTTTACTAATTTGAAGGCACCATTAATGGCATAGACATTCCTCATCACATTTTTCTTGTATTGTTGTTGCTTATACACTTCTACTTTAGCTCTATTCTTGGTTCATAGTGCTACTTCTATCCTGTGTTTCTAAACACAATATTATTCCTGCTACTATATTGTGTGACATCTTAGTTGTCTCAATCTATAAGCATGACTTTTAATGGGGAAAATTGTTCTACTAAGTTCAAAGGTTATGCATTTCATACTTAACAAACAAGAATCAAATTGATTTTAATGAAGAAAGGCTTATGGAGTATTGCCAATGACAAGGAGAAGAAGCCCCACAAAGTGGCTCAACAAATTTCTTGGAAAGCATGAGATGACAAAGCCTCTTCTCTAATTCACTATAAATATGAGGCATGGGAAGGCACAAGAAGCATAAGGAGACCCCGAGAGGCTACGAGAGAGAGGTAGAGAGAAGGATACTCTCCAAGAGATTGTGAAAGAGAGCTTGAGAGAGAGCTTGAGAGAGAGAGAGAGAGAGAGAGAGAGAGAGAGAGAGAGAGAGAAGAGTTACCCCGAGAGACCGCACAATTCCCTCTATCTCGATCCTCAATTTAACCATCTTCTCTTACACTCTCCCATCTCGAATCTATTCCACCTTCTTAATCTCTTGAGTCTACTTGCGGACAATGGCCCCCAAGTGAAGAATGTAACGTGTAGATGGCAATCCAACAATTGGAAATGAAGCTTCGGGCAAATGCATCACTGTCAATCCAACTACGGTTCCGGTCGTAAGTAATGTATTTTCAAATTGATAGATGCTATTTCGATTCTCGTATGAGATACGTTAGGCCCCATACTATGATGCACGAGTATAGGTCATCGGAAGGGATAACTTTTATTTCACATATTCAAAAGATCGAGCTTGCAAAGTGCATGTATTAAGGAAAGTTAATTGCACCTAGTTGCATATGACTTATTCGTTGATAGAGAAATTACAAGGAATAATTGGTTAGGGGTTATGGATGGCATAATCATGACATTAAAAATTTTGCATACAAGTGTTAAGTAAATTTTACATAGAATCGCTCTTTGATCCCAAGGGGAAGAATATATATGCAATGGTAATGTTATCATGACTATTCTTGCATTGTTTGGCAATAATACAATTGGTTTTTTGTTGGTTGATCTAACAACATCCTAAATGATTTTACATTCAACTAGTTGTTAGTTTGTTGTTTGGATGATTGTTCCAAGTGCTTGTGATTTATGCTAAATGCATGCCAAGGGTCTATGATGACAAGTTACCATGGGGATAAATGAATGTTTTCTTAGAAAATGATATTAGGGTTGAATGCCTTGTTGTGCTAGATTCCTAAAGGATTTAATTAAGGAAGGATATATTGCACGAATGGATCACCTCCATGATCGCACCGTAGATTAACCCAAAGAGGGAACTGCTTGATTCATGGGCCAAAGGTCGAGTGGTTAAAAGGCCAACTATGGGAATGATGTTTCGCTCCTAGACAACTTGCGGGTCAGGTGGAGCTCTGGACACCCCTTGCTAGGTCTAGAATGGAGTTGAAGACCTCCGTGGCCCCCAATGTCTGGGCATGTTGGGAGATCCTATTCTAGATAAAGGATTGAATTTGTGGTGCCATGTGATTTGGACCAGTTACTTCTACAGGGCAGAAGGGATACTTCTGTTGGACAGAAGGGATACATAATTCTCATGTATGGGCGGGAGACAAAGATTAACTTGAAGATAATTTAAGGAACTTGTTTGTCAAAAGATTGCTTGCTTTGTTTTCGTGTCTGTGCTATAAGTTATGCGGAATGAACTATGTTCCCTAAAAGGCTTAATTAATGGAGCTGACTTTAAGTGTCACACATAAATGTGGTAGGACCTAATTAGAAAACTAAAGCTATTAAGGGAAACGGGTAGGCGAAACCCCCGATGGGTCCGTCTTAGGGCAAGGTGGTCCCAGAGGATTGGGAGGCTTCTCACAAGGTTTACCATCTTCGACCTTAGAAATTGTTAGGATAGAACCGTGATTCATGCCATTTTAGGTGACCGAAATGGGACTATGCCCTATAGAGAGAGAGGTTGAGCAGCACATCCCTCTCGTTTCCCATTCTCTTTGAACCAAGTGTGACATGGGTCTACTTTGGCTTGGATATATCTGTGTAAAGTAGGATGTCCAGTATCCGATGCTAGAATGCTGTTAGGAGACCTTGGCCACTAGGAGCCCAAAATTCAGGTCGATCCTAGTGGGTTCGGCAATGAACGTTCCGTTGCGAGGTGGATTCAGGAAACCTTAGGCGACAAAACTCGGAATATTCCATGGGAGTGATAGGTAGTGACACTTAGATTCATTTCTTGACAAACCGCTAAAAGCATGCCTGGACAGGGCATCTTACATATAGTTAAGCTATAGAAGCATTTAGTAAACCCAAGGGAGTCATAGCTTCTGAGCTACTGCACCATCAATGCCTCTCTACATGATGATCAGTAGTTTCATCATCTCTATTACTTACCATGTGCCAACTAATAAACTTGAGCTCCATGGAATTCTTGAGTATCTAACTAGAGAGTTAGTTGGTAATTAACCTGCAAACTTTAAACCTCTTAAGGATCTCATGGAGAACCTAGAGTGGCAATGGATTAAGGTACATGACCTAAATCTATTGTACAATTGGACCCTCATTGCGGATTAAAAAATTCCTACAAATGAAGGCCAGGGGAATAATGAACAGTCTGAGTAAAAGAACTCAGATGATGAATACGAAGACTATTGTTCGAATGGTGAGGAAAGTGAGGAAGAAGCTAAAACCATAGAATACGACACAAAGGGACAAGTGATTGAGCATATAAGAGCAGACTCCAAACCCCAAAAGGATAGTTCTTTTAGAGTGGAAAGAGGAGTTATCAAGGTCTATTGTGATCGTTCTTGGTTAGAGTACCTACACGTGGTGAAGTATGAGCAAGATGAACTAGTGTGATTAGGCACTATGCCACTACTTAGAGTAGAATCAATCTCGGAGCTATGACTACCAAGGGAAACTCCTTCTTCTAGTAAAGGTTGTGATTTCAACTCTTAGGTAGAAGTCAACTTTAAAAGTGATCCAGAAATCCCATGACCACCTAGGACCAAAAGCACCAAAGGGGACCTCCCAATCCATCTAAGGCTCAAGAGACTCAAAGAAGAGAGAAGGAAATAGTCCAATTCCTTAGAAGTTGAATGAAAAAAGAAACCACATGAGTTACCCAAACACTTCACTAAGTATAGGAAGGGCAACTGCATATTGGTGTTAGTAGGAGCCAAATGAGTAGGATGGGTTAGTGAACCCATTGAAGAACTCACTAAAGTTAAGGAAATCAACTTGGCAAGGTAAGGGGACAAAGCTTTAGCCCGTGTACATAATCGATGATTTAACTGAGCAAGAGGAGCATAATCTCATTAATGTCTTGTAGAAGTATCTAGATGTGTTGGCTGGTCCTTAGAAGAGTTGAAAGGAATTTACTTGAGTATTGTGACTCACAACATTCTTATGACCCCCAACATGGCACCAGTAAACAAAGACCGTATGTAATGAATCCAAAGCATGTTCATGCAATGAAGAAGGAAATAGACAAGCTATTGAATGCTAGATTCATTTTTGAGATTGAGCATATAGACTCGGTATCACCCATAGTACTTGCCCTAAAAAAGAATGGGAAGATTTCAGTATGCATGAATTACAAAAAGGTTAATGCAGCGATAAAGAGAGACAATTATCCATTACCATACACTGAGCACATGCTCGAGAGAGTGGCAGGAAAGAAAGCCTGCAATTTCTTGGATGGCTTCTCTAGCTATAACCAAGTGCAAGTGCACCTAGATGACATGTATAAAATGGAATTCGCAATAGAATGGGTTGTGTTTGCCCACATAATCATGCCATTTGGGTTGAGTAATGTGCCTACTATCGTTCAATCTCTTATGTGTGCTATTTTCAAGGACATACTTAGAAAGTGGCTAGAAGTATTAGTAGTAGATGAACTATGTATTCACTTGAGTTGGGAAGAGCACCATAGCAAACTCTACATAGCCTTTGAATAGTGTATGCAATACAATCTCTCTCTGAATCCCTTAAAATGCCAATTCTAGGTAAAGTAAGGATGTATCCTAGGTCATGTGGTCTCAAAAAATGGTATTGCTGTTAGCTTTTCCAAAGTTAGAGTGATCGTCAATTTACCACCACCAACCAACTACAAGGGAGTTTCATGCTTGCTACTATAGATGGTTTGTGTTGAATTACACACTCGTTGCATGACCACTTTACAACTTGTTGATTGTGTTTGAGTGGACTAAGGAGTGTCAATGTGGTTATGAAAAACTAAAAAAGGCTCTTACGACCACAGCTATTCTACGAGCCCCAGATTGGTCCATTACTTTCCATGCGCACATTGATGTATCAAAGTTTTCCATTGGAGCAATATTGTGCCAGCCTCCTAGAGAGCATAACTTGGATTACATAGTGAGCTTTGCAAGCAATCAACTCACTAACATGGAAATAAATCACTTTGCAAGAAAGGGAAGGACTAAGTATGGTGTTTGTTGTCAAGAAATTTTGACATTATCTGCTAGCTACACCTTTTGCATTCTTTGTGGATCATCAATCATTGCTTTATCTAGTGAAAAAACCCTATGCAATAGGACACATTGCTCAATGGTTACTTTTGCTATTAGAATTTGACTTCTTTGTGGTAGTATGTAAGGGAAAACAATATTACATGGCAGACCATATGTCTCACATAACCATAAGAGAAGCAACTACTGGACAAGGCATTCTAGATGACCTACCTAATACACATCGGTTTAGAATGTCCAGTGATGGAAGATATTTCTTTAGAGTAGACCTTACACATTATTGAGTAGATAACATAGTCCACATCCTAGAGCATGGATTGCCTAAATGTCCGATTGAGAAAGCTAGGCTAGAATATATCATTCTCAAGATTCAAACCTATCAATTGATTGCTGACCAACTCTACCGATTAGGACAATATGGACTATTGAGGAGATGCGTCTGTGAGCATGAGGTGCATGATGTGCTTATAGAAGCCCATGATGAAATTGCTAGAGGACATTTCAATGGGGACACTACAACACGTAAGGTGCTTTAGTCTCAATTGTGGTGGCCTACACTATTCATTCAATGCAATGCCTTCTATTATTAAAAAATGAATAGATAAAGCATTCAAGGAGGGAAAATTCATGCTTGGATTTGTAACTATACAAAAAATAAGGAACAAAAGTTTAGAATGTGAACTTAGTTTCCAACCCAATAGCTAAAATGCGCTAAAGTTTAGCTTTCTTTCTAAAATTGTAGAAGTCATGATTTCCAACCCATGGGGATAAATGAATGTTTTCTTAGAAAATGATATTAGGGTTGAATGCCTTGTTGTGCTAGATTCCTAAAGGATTTAATTAAGGAAGGATATATTGCACGAATGGATCACCTCCATGATCGCACCGTAGATTAACCCAAAGAGGGAACTGCTTGATTCATGGGCCAAAGGTCGAGTGGTTAAAAGGCCAACTATGGGAATGATGTTTCGCTCCTAGACAACTTGCGGGTCAGGTGGAGCTCTGGACACCCCTTGCTAGGTCTAGAATGGAGTTGAAGACCTCCGTGGCCCCCAATGTCTGGGCATGTTGGGAGATCCTATTCTAGATAAAGGATTGAATTTGTGGTGCCATGTGATTTGGACCAGTTACTTCTACAGGGAAGAAGGGATACTTCTGTTGGACAGAAGGGATACATAATTCTCATGTATGGGCGGGAGACAAAGATTAACTTGAAGATAATTTAAGGAACTTGTTTGTCAAAAGATTGCTTGCTTTGTTTTCGTGTCTGTGCTATAAGTTATGCGGAATGAACTATGTTCCCTAAAAGGCTTAATTAATGGAGCTGACTTTAAGTGTCACACATAAATGTGGTAGGACCTAATTAGAAAACTAAAGCTATTAAGGGAAACGGGTAGGCGAAACCCCCGATGGGTCCGTCTTAGGGCAAGGTGGTCCCAGAGAATTGGGAGGCTTCTCACAAGGTTTACCATCTTCGACCTTAGAAATTGTTAGGATAGAACCGTGATTCATGCCATTTTAGGTGACCGAAATGGGACTATGCCCTATAGAGAGAGAGGTTGAGCAGCACATCCCTCTCGTTTCCCATTCTCTTTGAACCAAGTGTGACATGGGTCTACTTTGGCTTGGATATATCTGTGTAAAGTAGGATGTCCAGTATCCGATGCTAGAATGCTGTTAGGAGACCTTGGCCACTAGGAGCCCAAAATTCAGGTCGATCCTAGTGGGTTCGGCAATGAACGTTCCGTTGCGAGGTGGATTCAAGAAACCTTAGGCGACAAAACTCGGAATATTCCATGGGAGTGATAGGTAGTGACACTTAGATTCATTTCTTGACAAACCGCTAAAAGCATGCCTGGACAGGGCATCTTACATATAGTTAAGCTATAGAAGCATTTAGTAAACCCAAGGGAGTCATAGCTTCTGAGCTACTGCACCATCAATGCCTCTCTACATGATGATCAGTAGTTTCATCATCTCTATTACTTACCATGTGCCAACTAATAAACTTGAGCTCCATGGAATTCTTGAGTATCTAACTAGAGAGTTAGTTGGTAATTAACCTGCAAACTTTAAACCTCTTAAGGATCTCATGGAGAACCTAGAGTGGCAATGGATTAAGGTACATGACCTAAATCTATTGTACAATTGGACCCTCATTGCGGATTAAAAAATTCCTACAAATGAAGGCCAGGGGAATAATGAACAGTCTGAGTAAAAGAACTCAGATGATGAATACGAAGACTATTGTTCGAATGGTGAGGAAAGTGAGGAAGAAGCTAAAACCATAGAATACGACACAAAGGGACAAGTGATTGAGCATATAAGAGCAGACTCCAAACCCCAAAAGGATAGTTCTTTTAGAGTGGAAAGAGGAGTTATCAAGGTCTATTGTGATCGTTCTTGGTTAGAGTACCTACACGTGGTGAAGTATGAGCAAGCTGAACTAGTGTGATTAGGCACTATGCCACTACTTAGAGTAGAATCAATCTCGGAGCTATGACTACCAAGGGAAACTCCTTCTTCTAGTAAAGGTTGTGATTTCAACTCTTAGGTAGAAGTCAACTTTAAAAGTGATCCAGAAATCCCATGACCACCTAGGACCAAAAGCACCAAAGGGGACCTCCCAATCCATCTAAGGCTCAAGAGACTCAAAGAAGAGAGAAGGAAATAGTCCAATTCCTTAGAAGTTGAATGAAAAAAGAAACCACATGAGTTACCCAAACACTTCACTAAGTATAGGAAGGGCAACTGCATATTGGTGTTAGTAGGAGCCAAATGAGTAGGATGGGTTAGTGAACCCATTGAAGAACTCACTAAAGTTAAGGAAATCAACTTGGCAAGGTAAGGGGACAAAGCTTTAGCCCGTGTACATAATCGATGATTTAACTGAGCAAGAGGAGCATAATCTCATTAATGTCTTGTAGAAGTATCTAGATGTGTTGGCTGGTCCTTAGAAGAGTTGAAAGGAATTTACTTGAGTATTGTGACTCACAACATTCTTATGACCCCCAACATGGCACCAGTAAACAAAGACCGTATGTAATGAATCCAAAGCATGTTCATGCAATGAAGAAGGAAATAGACAAGCTATTGAATGCTAGATTCATTTTTGAGATTGAGCATATAGACTCGGTATCACCCATAGTACTTGCCCTAAAAAAGAATGGGAAGATTTCAGTATGCATGAATTACAAAAAGGTTAATGCAGCGATAAAGAGAGACAATTATCCATTACCATACACTGAGCACATGCTCGAGAGAGTGGCAGGAAAGAAAGCCTGCAATTTCTTGGATGGCTTCTCTAGCTATAACCAAGTGCAAGTGCACCTAGATGACATGTATAAAATGGAATTCGCAATAGAATGGGTTGTGTTTGCCCACATAATCATGCCATTTGGGTTGAGTAATGTGCCTACTATCGTTCAATCTCTTATGTGTGCTATTTTCAAGGACATACTTAGAAAGTGGCTAGAAGTATTAGTAGTAGATGAACTATGTATTCACTTGAGTTGGGAAGAGCACCATAGCAAACTCTACATAGCCTTTGAATAGTGTATGCAATACAATCTCTCTCTGAATCCCTTAAAATGCCAATTCTAGGTAAAGTAAGGATGTATCCTAGGTCATGTGGTCTCAAAAAATGGTATTGCTGTTAGCTTTTCCAAAGTTAGAGTGATCGTCAATTTACCACCACCAACCAACTACAAGGGAGTTTCATGCTTGCTACTATAGATGGTTTGTGTTGAATTACACACTCGTTGCATGACCACTTTACAACTTGTTGATTGTGTTTGAGTGGACTAAGGAGTGTCAATGTGGTTATGAAAAACTAAAAAAGGCTCTTACGACCACAGCTATTCTACGAGCCCCAGATTGGTCCATTACTTTCCATGCGCACATTGATGTATCAAAGTTTTCCATTGGAGCAATATTGTGCCAGCCTCCTAGAGAGCATAACTTGGATTACATAGTGAGCTTTGCAAGCAATCAACTCACTAACATGGAAATAAATCACTTTGCAAGAAAGGGAAGGACTAAGTATGGTGTTTGTTGTCAAGAAATTTTGACATTATCTGCTAGCTACACCTTTTGCATTCTTTGTGGATCATCAATCATTGCTTTATCTAGTGAAAAAACCCTATGCAATAGGACACATTGCTCAATGGTTACTTTTTCTATTAGAATTTGACTTCTTTGTGGTAGTATGTAAGGGAAAACAATATTACATGGCAGACCATATGTCTCACATAACCATAAGAGAAGCAACTACTGGACAAGGCATTCTAGATGACCTACCTAATACACATCGGTTTAGAATGTCCAGTGATGGAAGATATTTCTTTAGAGTAGACCTTACACATTATTGAGTAGATAACATAGTCCACATCCTAGAGCATGGATTGCCTAAATGTCCGATTGAGAAAGCTAGGCTAGAATATATCATTCTCAAGATTCAAACCTATCAATTGATTGCTGACCAACTCTACCGATTAGGACAATATGGACTATTGAGGAGATGCGTCTGTGAGCATGAGGTGCATGATGTGCTTATAGAAGCCCATGATGAAATTGCTAGAGGACATTTCAATGGGGACACTACAACACGTAAGGTGCTTTAGTCTCAATTGTGGTGGCCTACACTATTCATTCAATGCAATGCCTTCTATTATTAAAAAATGAATAGATAAAGCATTCAAGGAGGGAAAATTCATGCTTGGATTTGTAACTATACAAAAAATAAGGAACAAAAGTTTAGAATGTGAACTTAGTTTCCAACCCAATAGCTAAAATGCGCTAAAGTTTAGCTTTCTTTCTAAAATTGTAGAAGTCATGATTTCCAACCCATGGGGATAAATGAATGTTTTCTTAGAAAATGATATTAGGGTTGAATGCCTTGTTGTGCTAGATTCCTAAAGGATTTAATTAAGGAAGGATATATTGCACGAATGGATCACCTCCATGATCGCACCGTAGATTAACCCAAAGAGGGAACTGCTTGATTCATGGGCCAAAGGTCGAGTGGTTAAAAGGCCAACTATGGGAATGATGTTTCGCTCCTAGACAACTTGCGGGTCAGGTGGAGCTCTGGACACCCCTTGCTAGGTCTAGAATGGAGTTGAAGACCTCCGTGGCCCCCAATGTCTGGGCATGTTGGGAGATCCTATTCTAGATAAAGGATTGAATTTGTGGTGCCATGTGATTTGGACCAGTTACTTCTACAGGGAAGAAGGGATACTTCTGTTGGACAGAAGGGATACATAATTCTCATGTATGGGCGGGAGACAAAGATTAACTTGAAGATAATTTAAGGAACTTGTTTGTCAAAAGATTGCTTGCTTTGTTTTCGTGTCTGTGCTATAAGTTATGCGGAATGAACTATGTTCCCTAAAAGGCTTAATTAATGGAGCTGACTTTAAGTGTCACACATAAATGTGGTAGGACCTAATTAGAAAACTAAAGCTATTAAGGGAAACGGGTAGGCGAAACCCCCGATGGGTCCGTCTTAGGGCAAGGTGGTCCCAGAGAATTGGGAGGCTTCTCACAAGGTTTACCATCTTCGACCTTAGAAATTGTTAGGATAGAACCGTGATTCATGCCATTTTAGGTGACCGAAATGGGACTATGCCCTATAGAGAGAGAGGTTGAGCAGCACATCCCTCTCGTTTCCCATTCTCTTTGAACCAAGTGTGACATGGGTCTACTTTGGCTTGGATATATCTGTGTAAAGTAGGATGTCCAGTATCCGATGCTAGAATGCTGTTAGGAGACCTTGGCCACTAGGAGCCCAAAATTCAGGTCGATCCTAGTGGGTTCGGCAATGAACGTTCCGTTGCGAGGTGGATTCAGGAAACCTTAGGCGACAAAACTCGGAATATTCCATGGGAGTGATAGGTAGTGACACTTAGATTCATTTCTTGACAAACCGCTAAAAGCATGCCTGGACAGGGCATCTTACATATAGTTAAGCTATAGAAGCATTTAGTAAACCCAAGGGAGTCATAGCTTCTGAGCTACTGCACCATCAATGCCTCTCTACATGATGATCAGTAGTTTCATCATCTCTATTACTTACCATGTGCCAACTAATAAACTTGAGCTCCATGGAATTCTTGAGTATCTAACTAGAGAGTTAGTTGGTAATTAACCTGCAAACTTTAAACCTCTTAAGGATCTCATGGAGAACCTAGAGTGGCAATGGATTAAGGTACATGACCTAAATCTATTGTACAATTGGACCCTCATTGCGGATTAAAAAATTCCTACAAATGAAGGCCAGGGGAATAATGAACAGTCTGAGTAAAAGAACTCAGATGATGAATACGAAGACTATTGTTCGAATGGTGAGGAAAGTGAGGAAGAAGCTAAAACCATAGAATACGACACAAAGGAACAAGTGATTGAGCATATAAGAGCAGACTCCAAACCCCAAAAGGATAGTTCTTTTAGAGTGAAAAGAGGAGTTATCAAGGTCTATTGTGATCGTTCTTGGTTAGAGTACCTACACGTGGTGAAGTATGAGCAAGCTGAACTAGTGTGATTAGGCACTATGCCACTACTTAGAGTAGAATCAATCTCGGAGCTATGACTACCAAGGGAAACTCCTTCTTCTAGTAAAGGTTGTGATTTCAACTCTTAGGTAGAAGTCAACTTTAAAAGTGATCCAGAAATCCCATGACCACCTAGGACCAAAAGCACCAAAGGGGACCTCCCAATCCATCTAAGGCTCAAGAGACTCAAAGAAGAGAGAAGGAAATAGTCCAATTCCTTAGAAGTTGAATGAAAAAAGAAACCACATGAGTTACCCAAACACTTCACTAAGTATCGGAAGGGCAACTGCATATTGGTGTTAGTAGGAGCCAAATGAGTAGGATGGGTTAGTGAACCCATTGAAGAACTCACTAAAGTTAAGGAAATCAACTTGGCAAGGTAAGGGGACAAAGCTTTAGCCCGTGTACATAATCGATGATTTAACTGAGCAAGAGGAGCATAATCTCATTAATGTCTTGTAGAAGTATCTAGATGTGTTGGCTGGTCCTTAGAAGAGTTGAAAGGAATTTACTTGAGTATTGTGACTCACAACATTCTTATGACCCCCAACATGGCACCAGTAAACAAAGACCGTATGTAATGAATCCAAAGCATGTTCATGCAATGAAGAAGGAAATAGACAAGCTATTGAATGCTAGATTCATTTTTGAGATTGAGCATATAGACTCGGTATCACCCATAGTACTTGCCCTAAAAAAGAATGGGAAGATTTCAGTATGCATGAATTACAAAAAGGTTAATGCAGCGATAAAGAGAGACAATTATCCATTACCATACACTGAGCACATGCTCGAGAGAGTGGCAGGAAAGAAAGCCTGCAATTTCTTGGATGGCTTCTCTAGCTATAACCAAGTGCAAGTGCACCTAGATGACATGTATAAAATGGAATTCGCAATAGAATGGGTTGTGTTTGCCCACATAATCATGCCATTTGGGTTGAGTAATGTGCCTACTATCGTTCAATCTCTTATGTGTGCTATTTTCAAGGACATACTTAGAAAGTGGCTAGAAGTATTAGTAGTAGATGAACTATGTATTCACTTGAGTTGGGAAGAGCACCATAGCAAACTCTACATAGCCTTTGAATAGTGTATGCAATACAATCTCTCTCTGAATCCCTTAAAATGCCAATTCTAGGTAAAGTAAGGATGTATCCTAGGTCATGTGGTCTCAAAAAATGGTATTGCTGTTAGCTTTTCCAAAGTTAGAGTGATCGTCAATTTACCACCACCAACCAACTACAAGGGAGTTTCATGCTTGCTACTATAGATGGTTTGTGTTGAATTACACACTCGTTGCATGACCACTTTACAACTTGTTGATTGTGTTTGAGTGGACTAAGGAGTGTCAATGTGGTTATGAAAAACTAAAAAAGGCTCTTACGACCACAGCTATTCTACGAGCCCCAGATTGGTCCATTACTTTCCATGCGCACATTGATGTATCAAAGTTTTCCATTGGAGCAATATTGTGCCAGCCTCCTAGAGAGCATAACTTGGATTACATAGTGAGCTTTGCAAGCAATCAACTCACTAACATGGAAATAAATCACTTTGCAAGAAAGGGAAGGACTAAGTATGGTGTTTGTTGTCAAGAAATTTTGACATTATCTGCTAGCTACACCTTTTGCATTCTTTGTGGATCATCAATCATTGCTTTATCTAGTGAAAAAACCCTATGCAATAGGACACATTGCTCAATGGTTACTTTTGCTATTAGAATTTGACTTCTTTGTGGTAGTATGTAAGGGAAAACAATATTACATGGCAGACCATATGTCTCACATAACCATAAGAGAAGCAACTACTGGACAAGGCATTCTAGATGACCTACCTAATACACATCGGTTTAGAATGTCCAGTGATGGAAGATATTTCTTTAGAGTAGACCTTACACATTATTGAGTAGATAACATAGTCCACATCCTAGAGCATGGATTGCCTAAATGTCCGATTGAGAAAGCTAGGCTAGAATATATCATTCTCAAGATTCAAACCTATCAATTGATTGCTGACCAACTCTACCGATTAGGACAATATGGACTATTGAGGAGATGCGTCTGTGAGCATGAGGTGCATGATGTGCTTATAGAAGCCCATGATGAAATTGCTAGAGGACATTTCAATGGGGACACTACAACACGTAAGGTGCTTTAGTCTCAATTGTGGTGGCCTACACTATTCATTCAATGCAATGCCTTCTATTATTAAAAAATGAATAGATAAAGCATTCAAGGAGGGAAAATTCATGCTTGGATTTGTAACTATACAAAAAATAAGGAACAAAAGTTTAGAATGTGAACTTAGTTTCCAACCCAATAGCTAAAATGCGCTAAAGTTTAGCTTTCTTTCTAAAATTGTAGAAGTCATGATTTCCAACCCATGGGGATAAATGAATGTTTTCTTAGAAAATGATATTAGGGTTGAATGCCTTGTTGTGCTAGATTCCTAAAGGATTTAATTAAGGAAGGATATATTGCACGAATGGATCACCTCCATGATCGCACCGTAGATTAACCCAAAGAGGGAACTGCTTGATTCATGGGCCAAAGGTCGAGTGGTTAAAAGGCCAACTATGGGAATGATGTTTCGCTCCTAGACAACTTGCGGGTCAGGTGGAGCTCTGGACACCCCTTGCTAGGTCTAGAATGGAGTTGAAGACCTCCGTGGCCCCCAATGTCTGGGCATGTTGGGAGATCCTATTCTAGATAAAGGATTGAATTTGTGGTGCCATGTGATTTGGACCAGTTACTTCTACAGGGAAGAAGGGATACTTCTGTTGGACAGAAGGGATACATAATTCTCATGTATGGGCGGGAGACAAAGATTAACTTGAAGATAATTTAAGGAACTTGTTTGTCAAAAGATTGCTTGCTTTGTTTTCGTGTCTGTGCTATAAGTTATGCGGAATGAACTATGTTCCCTAAAAGGCTTAATTAATGGAGCTGACTTTAAGTGTCACACATAAATGTGGTAGGACCTAATTAGAAAACTAAAGCTATTAAGGGAAACGGGTAGGCGAAACCCCCGATGGGTCCGTCTTAGGGCAAGGTGGTCCCAGAGAATTGGGAGGCTTCTCACAAGGTTTACCATCTTCGACCTTAGAAATTGTTAGGATAGAACCGTGATTCATGCCATTTTAGGTGACCGAAATGGGACTATGCCCTATAGAGAGAGAGGTTGAGCAGCACATCCCTCTCGTTTCCCATTCTCTTTGAACCAAGTGTGACATGGGTCTACTTTGGCTTGGATATATCTGTGTAAAGTAGGATGTCCAGTATCCGATGCTAGAATGCTGTTAGGAGACCTTGGCCACTAGGAGCCCAAAATTCAGGTCGATCCTAGTGGGTTCGGCAATGAACGTTCCGTTGCGAGGTGGATTCAGGAAACCTTAGGTGACAAAACTCGGAATATTCCATGGGAGTGATAGGTAGTGACACTTAGATTCATTTCTTGACAAACCGCTAAAAGCATGCCTGGACAGGGCATCTTACATATAGTTAAGCTATAGAAGCATTTAGTAAACCCAAGGGAGTCATAGCTTCTGAGCTACTGCACCATCAATGCCTCTCTACATGATGATCAGTAGTTTCATCATCTCTATTACTTACCATGTGCCAACTAATAAACTTGAGCTCCATGGAATTCTTGAGTATCTAACTAGAGAGTTAGTTGGTAATTAACCTGCAAACTTTAAACCTCTTAAGGATCTCATGGAGAACCTAGAGTGGCAATGGATTAAGGTACATGACCTAAATCTATTGTACAATTGGACCCTCATTGCGGATTAAAAAATTCCTACAAATGAAGGCCAGGGGAATAATGAACAGTCTGAGTAAAAGAACTCAGATGATGAATACGAAGACTATTGTTCGAATGGTGAGGAAAGTGAGGAAGAAGCTAAAACCATAGAATACGACACAAAGGGACAAGTGATTGAGCATATAAGAGCAGACTCCAAACCCCAAAAGGATAGTTCTTTTAGAGTGGAAAGAGGAGTTATCAAGGTCTATTGTGATCGTTCTTGGTTAGAGTACCTACACGTGGTGAAGTATGAGCAAGCTGAACTAGTGTGATTAGGCACTATGCCACTACTTAGAGTAGAATCAATCTCGGAGCTATGACTACCAAGGGAAACTCCTTCTTCTAGTAAAGGTTGTGATTTCAACTCTTAGGTAGAAGTCAACTTTAAAAGTGATCCAGAAATCCCATGACCACCTAGGACCAAAAGCACCAAAGGGGACCTCCCAATCCATCTAAGGCTCAAGAGACTCAAAGAAGAGAGAAGGAAATAGTCCAATTCCTTAGAAGTTGAATGAAAAAAGAAACCACATGAGTTACCCAAACACTTCACTAAGTATAGGAAGGGCAACTGCATATTGGTGTTAGTAGGAGCCAAATGAGTAGGATGGGTTAGTGAACCCATTGAAGAACTCACTAAAGTTAAGGAAATCAACTTGGCAAGGTAAGGGGACAAAGCTTTAGCCCGTGTACATAATCGATGATTTAACTGAGCAAGAGGAGCATAATCTCATTAATGTCTTGTAGAAGTATCTAGATGTGTTGGCTGGTCCTTAGAAGAGTTGAAAGGAATTTACTTGAGTATTGTGACTCACAACATTCTTATGACCCCCAACATGGCACCAGTAAACAAAGACCGTATGTAATGAATCCAAAGCATGTTCATGCAATGAAGAAGGAAATAGACAAGCTATTGAATGCTAGATTCATTTTTGAGATTGAGCATATAGACTCGGTATCACCCATAGTACTTGCCCTAAAAAAGAATGGGAAGATTTCAGTATGCATGAATTACAAAAAGGTTAATGCAGCGATAAAGAGAGACAATTATCCATTACCATACACTGAGCACATGCTCGAGAGAGTGGTAGGAAAGAAAGCCTGCAATTTCTTGGATGGCTTCTCTAGCTATAACCAAGTGCAAGTGCACCTAGATGACATGTATAAAATGGAATTCGCAATAGAATGGGTTGTGTTTGCCCACATAATCATGCCATTTGGGTTGAGTAATGTGCCTACTATCGTTCAATCTCTTATGTGTGCTATTTTCAAGGACATACTTAGAAAGTGGCTAGAAGTATTAGTAGTAGATGAACTATGTATTCACTTGAGTTGGGAAGAGCACCATAGCAAACTCTACATAGCCTTTGAATAGTGTATGCAATACAATCTCTCTCTGAATCCCTTAAAATGCCAATTCTAGGTAAAGTAAGGATGTATCCTAGGTCATGTGGTCTCAAAAAATGGTATTGCTGTTAGCTTTTCCAAAGTTAGAGTGATCGTCAATTTACCACCACCAACCAACTACAAGGGAGTTTCATGCTTGCTACTATAGATGGTTTGTGTTGAATTACACACTCGTTGCATGACCACTTTACAACTTGTTGATTGTGTTTGAGTGGACTAAGGAGTGTCAATGTGGTTATGAAAAACTAAAAAAGGCTCTTACGACCACAGCTATTCTACGAGCCCCAGATTGGTCCATTACTTTCCATGCGCACATTGATGTATCAAAGTTTTCCATTGGAGCAATATTGTGCCAGCCTCCTAGAGAGCATAACTTGGATTACATAGTGAGCTTTGCAAGCAATCAACTCACTAACATGGAAATAAATCACTTTGCAAGAAAGGGAAGGACTAAGTATGGTGTTTGTTGTCAAGAAATTTTGACATTATCTGCTAGCTACACCTTTTGCATTCTTTGTGGATCATCAATCATTGCTTTATCTAGTGAAAAAACCCTATGCAATAGGACACATTGCTCAATGGTTACTTTTGCTATTAGAATTTGACTTCTTTGTGGTAGTATGTAAGGGAAAACAATATTACATGGCAGACCATATGTCTCACATAACCATAAGAGAAGCAACTACTGGACAAGGCATTCTAGATGACCTACCTAATACACATCGGTTTAGAATGTCCAGTGATGGAAGATATTTCTTTAGAGTAGACCTTACACATTATTGAGTAGATAACATAGTCCACATCCTAGAGCATGGATTGCCTAAATGTCCGATTGAGAAAGCTAGGCTAGAATATATCATTCTCAAGATTCAAACCTATCAATTGATTGCTGACCAACTCTACCGATTAGGACAATATGGACTATTGAGGAGATGCGTCTGTGAGCATGAGGTGCATGATGTGCTTATAGAAGCCCATGATGAAATTGCTAGAGGACATTTCAATGGGGACACTACAACACGTAAGGTGCTTTAGTCTCAATTGTGGTGGCCTACACTATTCATTCAATGCAATGCCTTCTATTATTAAAAAATGAATAGATAAAGCATTCAAGGAGGGAAAATTCATGCTTGGATTTGTAACTATACAAAAAATAAGGAACAAAAGTTTAGAATGTGAACTTAGTTTCCAACCCAATAGCTAAAATGCGCTAAAGTTTAGCTTTCTTTCTAAAATTGTAGAAGTCATGATTTATCGAAAATTGATATTTTGGGGGTTCTTTTTTAAAAACATGACTCAAAAACATATGATTTTTCATCATTTCCTTGAATTTAGTAAGTTTTTTAGAGAATATTTGAAAAGATTCAAATGTTTCCCTTGAGATGTAATATTACCTAAAAGGTTCACGACTCTGTCGAATGCATCACGACATTGAGCTTTTAGACATCTTAGCTTAACAACCTCATTTGAGGAATCTAATCTAACACACGATATCAGTCCACCATGTCTAGACAACATAAGAAAAAATACTCACCAAATTAGCATATTTCATTCATACAACTCTTATTAAAGTCTTGTAAAGAGAATTGTGTTAACTATCCCACATCGTTAAGGATTAAGCTCTATCGGTTTTTGAATTGGTTATGCATACACTAAAAATCCACCAAGTCATACACATATAACATTCCCTAAATTTCACAACACTATTGCAAATCTTTTGGGTAACTTACATGTTTCTCCTAGGAGATTCCCTTTGAGACTCTCCAAAATCGAACAAGTTTGATTTGTTTCATGAAAGTGGTCTAAATGTAACACATCATATCTAGAAGAAAGTATGAATTTCAAGTTTAAAAAAAAGTAATGACCTAGTTTCTTAAGGCCAATCCAAGAAAGAGTATAATTTTTTACCAATTCTAAGTTTTACAGAATGACTTCTATGTTGAAATGATGGCTCTTTGTAAAGACTGAATCATGGTATAATAGGATGCAGTGCTCATGTTCACTTTTACCTATGATTCAAAACTTGGTGTTATTTGATCCCTATAAAAATGGTGTCGAAGCTTCATGCTCACATTCATTTAGATTTTAATGCTCTTTTAGAAACCATATTAAAAAGTTTTTTTATTTCATAGATAAGTAACCATGATGTGAATAGTTTTTAAAGAGTTAAATACTTAAAACATAGAAGCATTTATAACTTTCTCATGGGGAGTATAAACTATAGTTTTGTAGAAAATATAGTTTGAACATTTAACAAACTACTTGGCTATAAACATCGATATAATAAACTACTTATCTATAAAAAACATTTAATTTTTCTTTACATTTGTTAAAAAATGAGTAACAACCACATAGAAATGTTTGTTTTTAAAAACTTTCCTTTGCATTAGATATTTAAACCTTGTTTTGAACAATTTTATGAAGCTAAATAAAAAAACATGATATGGGCATGATTGGGAAGAAACTTTTGTACCCCTTATATGCAATAATCTAGACCAAGTTATAGTGGAAGTGTACAAGACAAAAATAACTAGCAAACAATAAGGCTCTTGACTGGTGGCATCTTGGGGGGTGCACCTATAAGAAATATATAACATGCATTCAAAGGGTATTAAGAAAAACCCTTTCTTTACTTGCTATAAGACCATAAAATGACCCCTTTTACTTTACTAAACTTATGGTTTTTTTCAAATTATAATTAAAAATCCCTTTTATAAATATTAACCTATAAATTTTACTAAATAAAATACATTTTCCTTTGAACTCATGTGTTATCTTACATATTCTATGAGGTGGACTCCCAAGGGGTGGCATGTGCATAATTATATATTTTATTGTTCGTCAAACATGTAAATGCCCTTGACAAAAATTTGGCTACTATGAACTAAGTTTTCTTTAGTATAAATTATTTCAAAATGCACTTTGAAATGTTGTTCTATATTTATGAAATGAGCTTCGCTATAATATTTCCACGCAATAAAAGTTAGTTAGTTAGTTCGGAAGTTAGTTAGTCAATTAATAAGTTAGTAAGATTACTAACTAAAGACTAACTAAGGTAAAAATTGACTAGCATTAATAGCTAATAATTTTCATTCAATTAAAAATATATTTAAAAAAAATCAAGAGTCATAATTTTGACATTTTTCTTGGATTGATAAGGACCGTAGCCACCCTTCACGAAAAGTACAATGTGAACGGGACTTATGACCCATATTAATCACTAGTATTAATGTGTATAGTTTGAATGGTCCAAAAATATTAGATTCTTGGGGGAAAAAAAACTATTATATTTTAGATATTATCCTAAAAAGATAGAACTAAAAGTCATTTAAAAGAAAAGACAAGTGATGTTTTAGTTAGTTTTGGAGATTTTATAAAAAGAGAAATAAAGAAAAGTGACTAACAAAATCGCACGCGCCGCGATCGCAATCTATAGGCAGTAGACAGCACTCTGAACAGAGAAAAGAAGAAGGAGTGAACTAAGAGTTTTCTAACCAAGTGTGTCTTGGAGTTTTACCCCCCTTTTGGAGCCAATGCAACCATCAGATTTATGATCTGAGCATAAAATCACCGAGTCTTCTAAGAGCCCCTCCACTCTTGTTCTCAGACTTATCCCCTCCTCTCTAATTCATTATAAATAGGAGACATGGGGAGGCACAAGGGAGCAAAAGGAGACCCCAAAAGGTTGCAAGAGATAGGGAGAGAGAGAATATACCCCTCCAAGGGATTGTGAGAGAGATCTTGAGAGAGAGAGAGAGAGAGAGAAGAGTTACCCCGAGGCTGCACAATTTCCCTCTATCTTGATCCTCGATTTAACTATCTTCTCTTACGCTCTCCCATCTCAAATCTATTCCCCCTTCTTAATCTCTT
This sequence comes from Lygodium microphyllum, assembly GCF_053477565.2. Taxonomy (NCBI): domain Eukaryota; kingdom Viridiplantae; phylum Streptophyta; class Polypodiopsida; order Schizaeales; family Lygodiaceae; genus Lygodium; species Lygodium microphyllum. Next base: position 75,961,010 of record NC_141139.1, read on the forward strand.
GAGTCTACTTGCAGACGATGGCCTCCAAGCGAAGAATGACACATGTGGATGACAATCCTACAGCCAGCAAACAGAGCTTCGGGCGAAGGCATCATTATTAATCCAATTGCGGGACCGGTCGTAAGTAATGTATTTTCAGATTGATAGGTGCTTGTTTTAATGCTCACAAGAGATACATTAGGCTTCCTACCTTGTGGTGCTAGAATAGGTCATTGAAAAGGATAAATCACATCTCAAATATTTAAAGATGAAGTTTGTGAAGTGCTTGTATCAAAGGGAGTTAAATTGCACCTAGTTGCTATGTGATGAATCCATGCATAGCATAAGCAACATATGGGACACAAAAGTATTGAGCATCGATGAGTCTTTGATTAATCTTTACTGAGGATAATATTGTTTAAAGTTCGCAAATGCATATACATGGTACATACATGGGAGAGATTATGTAAACTTTACATCGATGACATGCGACTCCTTGCCTTAGGAGAAAGGAAGATAAAGCCAAGAAAAAATATTGCATAGTAGGAAAATACTAAAAGATAGTTGTCACTTAGAGAAGAGGCATAAATGCTCTTGCTAGATTGATTAATTTGCATTGGAATGATAGGACTTACGTCATGTGTAGTATTGAAACCTTTAGCATATGCCTTAGGCTAAAGGAGGGAATATTAAGTAAATTCTACTCTTTGGCCCCAAGGGGGAGAGTGAATATGCGATGGAATTATTGTCGCGTCTATTATTGTATTGTTTAGGAAAAATACAATTAGTTTTGTTGGTTGATTGAACAACACCCTAAATGTTTTTCTTTCAATCAAGGGATTGTTGCATTGTGATTTGGATAAATATTCCAAGGCTTGTGTCGATAGCAAATGCATGGAAGGGGTTTGTAATGACAAGTTGCCATGGGAATAAAGGAATGTTTTTCTAGAATATGATATTAGGGCTGATTGCTTTGATTGTGCTTGAATTTTAATTGGATTAATTAAGGAATGATATTTTGCACGCGTGGATCATCTCCAAGATCACATCGCGGATTATCCCGAGAGGGCACTGCTTGATTCGCAAGCCGATGGTCGAGTAGTGGAAAAGCCAACCACGAAAATGGCGTCTCACTCCTAGACCGCTTGTGGGTCAGGTGGAGCTCTAGACACCCCTTGCCTATCCATAATGGAGTTGGAGATCCCGGTGAGCCCAATGTTTGGGACGTTGAAAGACCCTATTCTAGATAAAGGATGGAAATTTCAGTGCCATGAGATTTGGACCGGGTACTTTTATTGGATAGAAGGGATACATAATTCTCCTGTATGGGCAGGAGACAAAGATTAACTTAAAGATAAGTTAAGGAACTTATTTGATAAAAGGACTGCTTGTTTTGTTTTTGTGTATGTGTTATAAATTACGTGAACGAACTCTGTGTCCTAAAAGGCTTAATTAATGAAGCTGATTTTAAATGTCACACATAAATGTGGTAGGACCTAATTAGACAACTAAAGCTATCAAGGGAAGTGGGTGGACAGAATCCCCCAACGGGTCCGTCCTACGACTGGGTGGTCCCAGAGAACTGGGAGGCTTCTCACAAGGATTTACCGTCGGATGACTTTAGGTATTGTTAAGTTAGAACCCGATTCATGCCGTTTTAGGGGACTGGAATAGGACTATGCCCTACGCGCAAAGAGGTTGAGTGGTGCATCTCTCTCGTTTCCCATTCTTTATGAACCAAGTGCATCATAAATCTGCTTCGACTCTATTGTTCCTACTCAAAGTGGGTCATCTGGAGCTCGACGCTAGCTACTTCCTAGCTAATAGGAAGGAAACCCTGACTTCAGGTTGGTCCTAAGTGGGAACGATCAGATACTTCTGCTTCGGGGCAGACTCGGGAAGACCTAAATCGCAAACCCTGTGACATTCCTTGCGAGTGCCAGGTGGTGCTTTCTAGACTCCTCTCCCGATGGGCTGCTAAGATGTGTCCCGCAAGTGGTTAGGCGGACATGTTACATTCGCAATATAAGTAAGCATAGTAAAGCTAGTTTAGTATTTACAAGGATGTATGTCTTAGACTAAAAACAAAACATATTAGAATACTTAAACCAAACATATATGCCTTAAGTAAAATATTAAATACCAAAGTTGAACTATGAATGCTTATTGGACATTATTTTTTACATATTTGGTAGAAGCCACATTTTCTAGGATTTTTAGATTGTAGATGCTAAGGAAATTACGAATACTTTTGGTGCAAAGAATCATGTACTAGATAGAATAATCATTATTTCTTTGTATACCTTCATGTGTGCTAGTAATTTTTTAAAAATATAAAATATAGATTTACGACACTATAACACACAATTTTGATGCAATGTATTGACAAGTTGCACTACAAAAATGATGAATTTGGAAGGTTTTGCAATGTTTAGTAGCTCAAATACTCAATGCCAAGGTAATGCATCAAATTAGGATGAAAAATGTGTTTTTTTTAATATGAGTGTCTTAGATTATCCAAAAATATTTTCCTAAATGAAATAGAACGAAAAAAAACTCCAAAATAGGGGTCTTTGATGCTTAATACTAATGTAATGTATCATAGCACTCTCCCAAAGAAACAAATTTGAAAATTTTTTAATGCACCTCATGGTCTACCATTGTAATTGGCTAAATTCATGGAATAAGATGTAATTTCTAGCTCCTAATTTAATTCAAATAAATATTTCTTGAACTCAACGATCAATATCCAATGATGACAATGATGGTATCAAATGAAGAAGAGGGAGATTATGGTCCATGGATGAGCACGAAGTAGGAGAAACTAGAAGCACTTTTGGATGATGATGAGGAGGAGGAGGATGAGCAGTATACTTAATAAGGGGAAAGACTAATGTTGAAAAGACCATATTCACCACCTTAATTTTATGAAAATCCATTTTCTTTAATTTGAAATGCAATGAGCAAAAATATATAAAATCTCTAGACTTGGAACTAATGTTCTTCACTAGTTGCATCTTCAAATTTTCAAAGAGGCTTCCATAGATTCGGAGGTAGAAGTCAATTTTGATCAAAACATAGAATTTGGGGGTGTTTGATCTTAAGTTCAACACCATGTTCAAGTGGATCCTGGTGGTAAACCCTTGATTTTGGCACTAATTAATCATTTGATTAATATTAAATATTCCATTTTATTTCCTTTACATTATATTAAATATTCAATTGGATCTCAATATCAAGTATTAAACATTGCATAGGATTTCCTTTATGTTTCTACTTTTGAATATTTCTTTTTGTCCTTCAACTATAGTATGATCATCAATTATTACAAAAGTCTTTGCACAACATATGTAACATAGAAAATTATGCACTCATAATTATTTTTCTAATGTTCAAACCAACTTAATGAACTTTTTCATAGTTGGATTATTTGCATCATAGAGAGTGATGATGAATAATTGTCTTTATTATTCTCACATACAAACATGGTGATTCATTAAATGCTTGTAAAAGGTCACCATAATGGAGAAGGTTGCATACAACATAAGAACACAAGGATGGTGGAGTTGCTAAGACATTGAATAGAATTATGACTTTTCATGTTGATAGATCAATTTTTGTCAAATTAAGGAAAAATTGTATTTTTTCTAGTCTCATTGAAATAGGAAATGCCATAACTAAGATTTAGACTCAAATTGTCTAAATTTCAACACTTATCTATGCTTATAGTTTTAACATCACCATATATTCTCATAAAACTTTAGGGTTTTGGACTCTGTCTCATGTTTAAGTATTTGAATAAGAATTTTGGGAAGCTAGAAAATTTGGCTATTTGATAATATTAATAATTTTTTAAATCTAGTTTGGATTTTTAAAGTACTTGAAATTCTCTTAATTTTTCAACATCAAAAAGAAATTCTAAGTATTTCGTGAGGGAATCTTAAAAGTGATTCCAAGAAACATGTTTTTGTGTAAGATGAGTTGATGCATTGCATCAAGTTGGAGTATAAGATTACCATCTTCTTTTGGGGAAACTAGATGTATTGTATAAAGTTAGTAAGGTTATGGGGAAAACTTGAAGTAGAACATCATCATATATTTTTCATTTTATGGAGGAATTTGATGTACTACATCAAGTTTGTAAAAAACTTTACCATTTTTGCATGACAACTTGATGCACTACATCAACTTGGTATGAAAAGGTAGCCTTGCTTGGGGCAAGTTGATGCAATGCATCAAGTTCATGTGAAAATTCACCATTTTCTAAAGGCAACTCAATGCATTGCATCAAGTTTGTAAATAGGTATACCATTTTTGTAGGGCAACTAGGTGTAAAGTTAAAAAATTTAGTACTGAAGGTCAATATTTTATAGTGCATCTTTGACTTTATTTTGTTTTGGAAGCAAACTTAGAAGGTGCATTTATTGAGACTTGCATTTAATTTACATTAGATTTAGAAAAATTCAAGTGTTTTCTTCACATGTATAACTTTTAAACCATTCTAAAAAATTCATTGTAAAGTTTAGGTTGAGACTCTCAAAATGTTCCAAAAATTAGAAATTCACTATAAAGTTACCTCTTGTCTTCAGATTTGATATATATTGATGGCCAAAATTAAGCACTTCTTTCAAGAAGTTGAAAATAAAACTTAAAAAATTTTGTAAGTTTTCATGCCATTTTTGAAATTGATTAACTCAAAATCATGCCTTTTTGAGATATATATAGCAAATATCCAATTTTTAAGAAATCTCCCAAAATATTTCAAATGTTTCTCTTGAGATACAATATTATCCAAAAGGTTTACAATCGTGTTTCACTTCCTAGTGCTAATGTCCCATCCCTCATGGGTAGACTCTCAAATGTATTTAATTTTATTATTGATGAAAATTCTCATTTTTTGTGTTTTTTCCTTTTGAGTTTTTCATTTTCTTCAAATAGAAGCAATTCTAACTAATGAGATTGATCATTCTCCTTCCCTTTCATTTTGAAAAACAATTATGTGTATGTTAGGCACAAAACAACCTGTATATGTATATTGGTGTTGCAACTCCAAAAGATAGTTGGAAAAAGCATTAATTGATTTTCCAAAATACTCACTCTGCCTTACTACAACATTGTGCCTTAAGAAAACTCTTTTCATCTAGCATTGTGTATCTCCATTGTGGTTCTGTTCTCCCATATACAACCATCTACTTATCTTAAATTTCTTGACCCCACAACATTGAAAGGATTACCCTAACCATGCATGTAATGAACTATGTAACTAACACCTAATGTGCTAGGCATGTGTATCTACAATATAAAACAACTAGGAAAACAATACATATATATTTTTGGGAGATGATTTGATTTTTTTTAAATTTTGAAAAAAAAAGTAAAAACAAATTTTAAGAAAAGAGAAAAACAAAACCTAAAGCAAGGAAGTGTGGGAAAAATTGAATAAAATTTTTGGTGCAAAAGCATTAAATTAGGATATGTACTTAAAAATGGATTTCTATGGTTTGCATTATGAGTGCAATGATCTACTTGTAAAACATGTATCAAAATTAAGAAGTTTAATCAACCAACTTGAAGCTATCCAACTTAAAGTTCTTGAAAAGGATGTAATAACAATGCTACTTGTAAGCCTACCTAAGGAATATGCATGCTTGAAAGATTTACTCCTTACACATGAAACACTTAACCTTGAAGGGTGTATATCTTCAATTATTTTGAAAGAGAAGGAATTGAAAGGGCAGGTCAACTTATCTACAAGTAAGGACAAAGTATTCTTTACACAGAAGGATCCCAAGTAATGCTACTAGTGATAAATAAAAGGACACATCAGCACATAATGTAGATTGAAACATCTTACCCAAATCCAACCTAAATGCAATCACTATAATAAGATTGGACATCATGAAGATGCATGTAGGTTCAAATGATAATCAAATTTTATGGAGGAAAACAATCAAGACAAAGAGACAAGACACCATTTTTTAAGACATGAAGACAAAGAGCCCAACCGCCTACTAGGACTAGCGATAGAATGCATCAAATGAGGGGGGATAATCAATCATTGTTACTAATTTGACCACTTGACCACCTTGTAGTATCCAAATAAGACACCAAGGGGAGGTGTTGAGACAGGTGTTCAATAGCTCAATATATTACATTTTTCATAAGGTTTCCAATTATGTATTAGATGGTAGCTTTGGGTGACTTGAAGGTAGATTTTTTATGAGTCCCAATGTTCTAAATAATACAAAATGGGACTTGAAAGTTCCCAAATTCACCAAAATTATGTTACCAAATTTACCCTATTTAGCAATAGTCCTTTGTTGTCCAAGAGAAAACTGCATAGGAATGCCCCTGATATACTTACGAGCATACCTCTCAGCTAACTCAAAAGCATAGAATAGCATGGTAGGTTTCTAGGCCATAATATCAGCTGAAAAATCAGCCTCTAGACCATAGATATATGTATGCAACTTTGCATCAAGGCTCACACTCTCTACTGATAGGCTTCTTTGGTCCAACTAATACTATCTTCCTCCCAACTTTTCTTTCTCAATAGGAGATACAAACACTTGAGCCATCTTAGCTTTGGATTCCTCCCAACTATCAACATGTTGATTTTTCCTCTTTATATACCTCCACCATTTATGAGCAAATTCATCTAGGTGAAGAATAGCAAAGTGAACCTTTTAGTCATCAGACCTAGGGAAAATATAAAAGTAGGACTCTAACTTGGAAGTTCACCCCTCCAAATCAAACCAATGGTTATGAATGACCACTATATTTGGTTAAAACAATCTTATCATAGAATTTTCTCTCAACAAAGCCTTGCTATTTATTAGTTACTTAGGGTTGCATGTCAATGTAACTACCATTGGGGTTTGAAATATTAGAGGCACTCCTATGATAATTGGTTTGAAACCTGCATGGAGGAATAGGTACCTGGTTTCTAGTAGTTTGAGGAGGATTTGACACATGAATGCTCAAAATTGATTTATCGACTCTAAAAAAAGTCTCCCCAATCTCATAAGTGCTATGTGGTTTCCCTTTATTTCTAACAATACATGATAGAGAATTATTTTCTGATGGATGAAAGGACTATTTATTCTACTATGTTTGTCTACCATTTGTGCTACCACAAGCATAGAAATCTAAGTGCTAAGTTTGTCTAATCCACCTTCCCTAAGTCAAAGATAAGGTCTCCCAACCCTATGTATGACCTATAGGAGCTTAATATAACCTGCAATACCATCTAGAGGTCTTGGAAATTCTCTAAATTACCTCTATAACACATGTAACCAAGTAAAAAACCTTTCAAGAGTGGTTTGAAATCACTTTTTGAGTGTGATACCCTCTGTAAGACCTGTGGCTAATTTGAAATGACCTATAATGCCTATAGATGACTAAAAAGTCACCAAATGAAAACCTAAATGCCTTATTTCTAGTTAATGCACTTGACCCTTACTGTAGGAAATATAATGGCTGAAATTCCTCATCTAGCAAACCTGTAAATCCTATGGTTGGTCAATAGTGTCCCAAATAATGCTACCCTATCTGAGATATTTATGTATTTAATAGCTCCATTCGTGGTACTTGTGGTGAGGGATATAGCAACATGACTGACTCCCTACGCAGTCTTTGAATCATTGGGAGTTGGACAAAGTTCCCCTCGGGTCAATTGGTTTCCCCCCTTTGGGATCTTTAATAGTGGGAAAGAGTCACCTCTCTATTGTCCCACTATCTCCCCTAGCATCCATCTTTTTTCTCAGTGGAAATATCAACATGGAAATAACATTCTAATTAGTCAATCAAAGATGAAATGCATAACTAAAAAATTATTTCAACATTCAATGATATGCATGATTAACACTATATTAGAACATTTAGAAATTTCCATGTACTTTGGAAATCCCTAATACTTTTATTATTTGATCACATAGTCAACTCTTTTTGTCTTACTTAAAGGTGGAGTCTACCCTAAATGCTATATAAGCTATCTTCCCAAGTCTCACTTTCAAATATGGATCAAGTTTTAGTCATGTGGCCAAATATGATGTTGATTAATCAAGGAATGAAAAAATAAGTATTGGTTGAGGGTCTTACCAATGCAATTTAATGACTCACCAATTGCTAGTACTTACCCTTTACAATATTTCAATCTTGGGCAAAGAAAATCATATAATGAAATCAAGATTATGCATGAAGACATTGAAATAGGATTGAAATGAATGTTGAAATTCAATGAAATAGGTTCTAATTAATGAGAAGAGCACTAATCTCTGATCTATTGATCAATTCAAAGAATTAATTGATCAAAAATATCCCATCAACAAGTGCAAAAGCCTAAAAGCAAGTGGATATTGAGAGATTTCAATGATTAAGCAAATGAAATACCTTGATCAAGCTGGAAGAAGATGATTGATGCAAGTTTCAGTTCAATAACCATGAATCCATCATGAAGCTCCAAGAATCCAAAAAATCAACCCATGCATCCTTGAATAAGATTGAATTCGCGAATAATCAATACTCTGAGCCTTCTTGAACACTTGAATGTTGAAAATTCAAGCTTCTTGAAGAAAGCCCCAAAATATGTCTCCAATATGAGCTTTAAAAGGCTCAATATGCTAGAATTTCTTCAAATCTTCAATTTTCCACCTCAATGCTTGCTAGAGTAATGTCCTTTGGCCATGAATGAAAGATTTCTTGAGTAACCTTTGTTAGAAGATAGGCATAGGAACCCACTATAAGCAAGGGAGTATGAGGGAAGATGGGTGTGAATAGCCTTAGGGGTAGGGGAAACCCTAACCATAGCTTGGCAGAGGCTATATAAATAGCCTATGGATCACTATCAAGTGTGAGATAGAGTGTACCCAAGTTGTACCTTGAGCAACTTATTAAACAAGAATTTGTTCTTGTACTTTGAGCCTCTTTTTCCCTCTTATGCACACATTCCAATGCTGCAACTCTTCTTTCTAACATGGTATCAGAGCCTCCTATGATCCCCTCAGCTTCCTATACCCTTAGCCTCATTAAGTGCATAAGATTGTCCATCATCTTCATCTTTTACCTCTTACCTCCATAGCCAAACCAGACCCACCTCTGATGGAGGACTCATGGAGAATGAAGGAAGAAGTTTCTGCTCATGGTTCCTTCTGAGTAACTCTTCAGCAACTCAAGGTGACTCAGCCTAGCACAACAAAGGCGGGCATTAGTCGACGTGGTGGATGACATTGTAGAAATCACAGATCTGGCGCAGTTTTCATAGTGACCTAATTCGAGCTGAAGTTCATTTGGTATAGGGCACAATAATGCCGGCTACCTTAGGGCTATTGTAGCCCCTATAGAGGACTATACTCACCTAAGAGGGTTTTACTAATTCATCTCCTATAGCCTGCAATGATCAAAACCCTAACTATGGGTCTCTGGTAGCCATAGCCAGGAGCTTCAAGCTTCATCCATTTTCAATTTTTTTCAATGTTTGGTCATCAACAATGATTTTAATCACTGAGTCAACTCTTACAGAGTGTGTTATTAATCTGGGAATCTCATTTTAGAAGTTCCTCTACTCGAAGAGTCAACATTAAGCTCATTAAGACTGACATTTACCATCTCTAGCAACATGAGCTATAAATGAGTGCTTGTAAGCACTAAGGCACTTTGTTTAAATCATCATTGTTGCTAATACCTACACAATCTAAATACTTTTATCAGGAAATGAAAAAAACTAAGTGCTCTGCTTAAAATTATAAGGCTATGTGTACAATTATAAACACATAGACCATCATACACTAGAAGTGTATTGCATATCTTGAGTGACTTTGTTTCAAGTACACTGGTCAATGAAATCAAAAGGATGAGTGTCATTGTACTCTCCTCGGAATCATCAAACAAGCATTGAGATCATAGACCAACCTTGTCCAACACAAGCTTCATCCACTAAGCCATACCACAAGGAGGAGCCTGAAGTCCAGTCTAGGTTTACTTCATTAAAACCTAAAAAGACTATTAAACCTCAGAAGAAGATTGCACATAAGAAAGGACCACCATAGTCATACCTTGAAATATTACATCTGTATGATTTTCAGCCTTTCTCTTCATTGCAACTTTGATTTCAATTGTTTGATTTGCTTTCACATCCAGTGGAAAATTTGTAAGGGACTAGACACTATCCGTCCTCAAATTCGAAAGTTTGATGGCAAAGATTTCCACCCATGGTAGGTACTTATAAAGTACAAAATGATGGAGAGAGGGTATTGGCCTCTCATTCAAGGCACTAGAGTTGTAAACTTTGCAAATCTGGTTGATATAGAGGATGATCAACATGCCCAAGCAATCATAATGTTACACTTAGATGAGTCCTTGATTCATCATGTTGATCAACTAAACATTGCTAAATAAAAATGGGATGAGCTTGAAAAGCTCTATGGAGCCACTGGTAAAAATACTAAAATCTTCCTTAAAATTGAATTCTTTATCTTAACACCATATTGGGGAATATGGGAATTTCCCATAATTTTGGGACACGTGGTCAAATATTTGGATTTGTCATAACTTGAACACTATAACTCCAAATCGAGTGCTCTATAGCTCAATAGATTTCATTTTTTAAGCACTTTTCGATGATAGGTCATATAATATGGTTTTGAGAAACTTATGGGCATGTTATCCAGGTGCCACCTTTTTAATATTCAAAAAATGGGAATTGGGAGATTTCCAAACTCTCTAGTATTGTGTTGCTTGGAATATAGATTAGGAGAAGATTTGGGAAAATTCATCTCTCACACGAAGGGACTTATGGCACAACTTGCCTCTGTACAAGATCTAATACATGAAGAAGATGCTATTGCTATTCTCCTAAAAGCTGTAAAACAGGTGTTTCCTACTCTTGTAACCACTCTCACCAACATTCCAGATCCTACATTGGCAAGTACCATTCAATCTTGTTTGGATGAAGAAAAGAGGAACCACAAAGAAAGCAGCAACAGTCAGGCATCTTCAACTTCCCGTGATCAAGTATTGGTACATACAGCTCTCACTAGATGTTCTTTCTGTAAAAAAAAAGGACATCTTGTAAACAACTGTTGGAAGAAGTATCCCGAGAAAATGAAATGTAACAAATGCAAGAAGACAGGGCATATCACTAGTAAATGCCTCAACACTCTTGATGTACCCAAACAATTGGTGGCCAACTATGCCTCCAATCCATCTGAAGATCAACTGTTTTGACTCTTTAAATCATCTACCTGAAACACTCTTGTAAGCCTGATTCATAAAGGCATCCCAAGAAGGGGGGGGACATCTTACATGCCTTGTAATCCAATGCCACCCTGACATTGAGGGGGGGTGTTAGAAGATAGGCATAGGAACCCACTATAAGCAAGGGAGTATGAGGGTAGATGGGTGTGAATAGCCTTAGGGGTAGGGAAAACCCTAACCCTAGCTTGGCAAAGGCTATATAAACAGCCTATGGGTCACTATCAAGTGTGAGATAGAGTGCACCCAAGTTGTATCTTGAGCAACTTATTAAACAAGAATTTGTTCTTGTACTTTGAGCCTCTTTCTCCCTCTTATGCACACATTCCAATGTTGCAACTCTTCTTTCTAACAACCTTAAGAGATTAAAAGAGTTTTAGTGATAGCTTTTTGTCTATAGCCCATCAAAAGGTGAACAAAGCTTAAAGAGACAAAGAAACGGGCCAATCTTGTTGCCATTTATGCTCCATATCCAAAAACAAAGGCCTCAGAGAAAGAAAAACCATACTCTTATGAGATTTGTCAAGATTTTTTACCATTGAAGCTACTGCTCTATTCTCCCATAGCTAGGTTTGAAGGAGATGAAAGAGAAACTTTAGAGGACCAAATAGTAGCTACCTTGCCTTCTAAAATTGGCCAAATGAAGCTTTATGAATAGAAAATGAAGCATGAACAACTAAGATGAAGAGAATGCATGCAGTAATTCAACACAAATTGCTTTTAAAAATGCATTGGATGCTATTAGTTGAATGCCTAGTTTAATCCTACATGAAGTATACTCAATTTTTTGAGCACCATGCAAGATCATTTGCCCCAAGCTTCAAGAAAGAATCAAGTTACTAAGAAGCAAGAGATGAGGTTTCTTGGTAGCCACCATGTAAGCTTCAACCAAAAGCTTGAGAGAGAGAAGAAAGAGAAAGCATGACTTGAAAAATAGCTGAACTTCTAACCAAGACTAACTCTAGTCTCCCTATCTTTAACTGTTTTACCTCCAAAATAGCCTCTTATTGATGCACGACATGCCATATCTAAGACTCACTCTACACTAAATGCTAATGTCAATTCTGCATTTGTATTAGATCATAGTCCAACGTTTACCATCCCTTCTCCTCAAAGGGAGATCCCATAACATATAGGCATAATACCTCGTAGCACAAACATAGGGAAGCACCTCTCGACTGATTGCTACGACTCCACTATGACTCTCCCACACCTTGGGGATTGACCCCAAGATGTGTTGCTCCAATATAAAGTACACATGATACAAGCTCCACTCTTTCATTTTGAATGTATTCCAAGAGATACCATGTATCCTTACCAAATAATTCCCAAAATCGATAGACTAGCCTACAGATTAGGTTGTCTCACACACTCAAGTGTAGGTCATCATAACGAAAAACAAATGCTATGCATCTAGTTTTTCATATTTCGATACAATTATTAATATGCACATGAAAAAGTGGATGATCCTAATGTACTCAAACATAATTTTCAATTAGAAATGTGTGGTGCATAACCAGGCTTTCAAATGCTCATTTACTAACTCATTAAGACGATGTAAGGATAGGACCGAGACAACGCTCATGCTACTATCCTCTTAATTAAAATACTACGAACCCTATATCATGATATGCATTAGCAAAATTAGCAATAAAGAGCACCCAAATCACATCATTCAAACACCCCACCCCCTACTTTTAGGTAGTGCTAACGTTGCATAGGTGTAGGGATTTATTTTGTCATGTTTTAATGCATGAAAAGCGATAAATCACGAACTTTGACAAAGAAATAGGACAAAATGAGACTAAACCTCATGCTCCGCCACTACCATACATTCACACTCTTTACATTTTTTAAATTTTTATGAAGCGTATTTCTATTTTTTCCATATATTCTCTTTTTTTAACATTTATTTGATAATAATCACTATAATTTTTTTATTTCACTTATACCAATCATTTCAATATAATAAAAGTCAATTTTATTTTTCATTTTTTCCCATAGAAACACATTTCATCCATCCAAAACGACAAAACCATCATTTTACCCTTAAAAATCACATTTCGGATTTTGCAAGATTTAAATAGCGCATGTAAATTATTATGAAATCAGAATTTTTTGATACACAATAATTAAACATGATGCAACCAGCACTTCAATCACATAAGAACTTCATTTCCTTCATAAAAAATAGTCATACCATGTTTCTACGAAACCTAAGATGCATTAAATGAGTGTGTGACCAATGGACGGAGCCTCCATTGCTCTCAATTCCATGCTGCACATCAATCTTTAGCATCTCTATTAATCTTCATTATCATTTGCTTCAATCTCCTTCCCTATTCCTCCTTCAAAGTAGTGCTCGTGAACAACCCATAAAGGGGAGAAAGAGGGAGGAGAGAGAAAGACTATTTTCTTATCTCCATGTCTAGGCAGCCATTGGAGAAGCGGAGAGTGTCGATGGAGGGCAAAGAAAGACACAAGATCACTGCTTCAATTGCTGGGGGGGTTGTTCTTTTACCCCCCCATCTCAATTTTTCATGGAGGAGGGGAGTATGGCACTGTTTTTCTGCTGTGCAAAAAAAGATACCCCCTCGTGCCCCGCAAAATTGATTTCGGGTGGCCCCAAGGGTCACCCCCTTCAATTCTTGTTTTGGGGCCACCCCTTCACACCAATTTGGTCATTTGCCCAGCCGTTCGGCATCCAATTCGAGGTTCAAAAAATCTTGTGTATCCATCTCGAGATCCCGCACTGCCTGGCACTTCCCGGGATCCAGTCCAGCATCCCGAGAAATTATGAACTCCAACCGTCGCTCGGTGGATCTTTAAAGAACTTTTGGAACCCATTGGCTGCTTGCTTCTTAAAATCAACTCGACTGCCTATGCCACCTTCGACAAAATCTATCTTTTCTTTGAAATTCAGATTTTTTGGCTAATTTTAAGCACTTCTCAGAGTAAAAAATCAGCTCTCATTGGCAACCATGGGATAGGGCGACTCAGCCTGTCGAATCCCACAAATAGATCTGCACATAAACACAACCATAAAGAGCATCAAGTTGATACAAAAAAATACTCGACAAAACACATCACAACTCTCACCCTACCCTTTGTCAAAACCAAGGCATGAAATCCACAAGGAGTAGGTCTAGGATAATCAGACAATGAGTCTAAAGCTAGTCACTAACCGACTGCTCCAACATGGCCAAGCTAAAAATAACTACCAAAGAGGTCATCTTAAGTGGTGGTCTGAACTACCTACCTAATGAAGGACAACTCAACTCGGAGCTCCTCCTAGGCAAGGACTCCTATAGCCTGATCAAGAAATATTCTATTTTAGCTCATTGGCCTTTTAGGCGTTTATTTTCCATACTTGGGCATGTAAAAAGGAGGGAGCTGAGCGTAGTGACCCAAGGAGAATACCTACCCCTCACAAGGCGGCACTTAATCCTTTTCTAACGCTCACTTTTATTTTTGCTCCAACCTTCCTTATTCTTATTCTTTCAGCTAGATGCCACCCCTAGGAAGACAAGGCATCAGCCCTGGGTCTTGTCTCGTCCCCAAGAACCTACTAGGCCTTCACAAGGCGATGAACAACTGCTCAAGGATTTTCCTTTTTTTCCTTTTCTATTTATAGGGGTTAGAACCCCTTTTTACACACCTCTATATATTCATATATTTCCTTTCAGATATTTAGGGGTTTTTCCTTTATATTATCATTTTGTCCGGCAGACTTTTTGAATTTCCTTACACTAGTAGGAACTCCTAGAACGGTCACCTAGCAGATCAATAGAACAGGGTCACTAGAACTCCCGTTTAAGAAATGTCTTTCACTGCCTGTACTAACCTATACCTGGGACTTCATGCCTTGATCGTCAGTCCGCAAAAAACAAAAAGAAAGCACCCTTACATACACATATATCATTAATTGCTTAAGGGAAAAGGGAAAAGACTCGAAAAGGGGGACGAAACCACTTGGAATGGTCAAAAGAAGCTCCTCCATAGGAAAGGCTCCCTCGAGCGACTTCGTCAACCTGTATGATGCAATCACTAAAACAAAAAACCATTAAACATACCTGTACCAAACAGATATATGGCCCTCTTAGCCTAAAGAAATAGATTATGTCATTGCAAAACTGACTGGCCATCTTACCCTAATGAAATCAAACATTAAAACCTTAAAGCAACTGGCCCTCTTGGCCTAATGAGATCAATCAAACTAGTGCATATATAGCCCTCCTTGGAAGAAGGCAGATATATGAAAATACACTCCATTCCAAGGGAAAAATAGGGCTCTCAGTCCTAAACTAAATGCATCAAGTTGTGACCCATCCCTCCTGCATATATAGCAAGAGGTGTACGCATAACATGTCGTCAGATCAGCCTATGGGTCCAAGATAATAGTGGTAGATGGGTCTCGACCACTCTACAAATTACCCATATCAACCATCGCTTGCCATATAATGTGTGGTCTGATAAAATTCCCCACAAATGACCAGGTCCTCTCTCATTGCCAATAACAACATCTAGACTAGGACCACAATTGAAGAAGATGTCCTCTTCATAAGAAAAATTTGCTAGGGAATCCGCAAATTGATTCCAACAACGTGGAATCAACTGAAGAGACACGCTCTCAAATTCATCAAGTAGGGTTATAACAGTTCAATGATACATGCAAAGGATGGGATTCCGGACTATTTATGTCTCATTTAGTTGATTTAAGATCAGATGGGAATCCCTTTTTACTAACAATCACCGAATACCACCTTTCTTGGCAATGCTCAGTCCCATAATCAAGGCTTTATACTCCGCCATGTTGTTAGTGAATCCTACCCCGAGATAAATAGCTAATTTCATTGTGACTCTATATCGAGGATCTCGGATAATGATTCCAACACTTTCTTTTTTATTAGGGCCCATGGATGCTCCATCAAAGTATAACGTTGTCGTGATGTTATGAGGACACAGTGTGAAAAGTATGGAACGCATCATCATCCGACTTCTTATTAATCAAGAGAGTCAATGTGATCTGAGTCATTAGTATTAGTGTGAGTTGCATGGATTATCCAAAAATACTAGATTTTTGGATAATTTTAGCTTATATTTGATATTATTTATTGTAAAAATTTGAAAAACTTAGAAAAGCTTCTAGATTAGGATGGCATGCAAAACGCAAGTTGCTTTTTCAGCCAGCTAGGAGATTTTTCATAAAAAAGACAAATTGACGAAATCGCACGCAAGTTGAAAATTGCAGATTGAACTTAAAGAAGAAGAAGAAGTGATCTGGGAGATCCGTGACTAGGTGTCTTAGGGTTTTACCCCCATTTCGAAGCCAACGGAGCCATCAGATTTGGGTTCTGAGCAGCAGAGAAGGAGTTTAATTTTTATGCACATTTTGTTCTACGAAGAAGCTCGAAGAGATCTAATGCCTGGAGATTGCTTCTGAGTAATGCAAAGATTCCAGGTTCTTTCAATACATATTGATTCAATCCATTGTGATTTGTTTTTATAGTGTTTACCACTTGGATATTCTCTATCTTCTCTTCCATCTCCTATCTCTACTTTCTTCTACTTTTGATCCCCAGTGGATTCGACCTTTCGACAAAAACCCCTCCGACAATATATACGTCCACAATGGGTTTACATAGCCAGCCATCATAAACTCCTCTATTTGTAATTATGATAGTCAAAATTCAACATATTTAGAGGATGGATTGACGGCATTCCACCTTCTTCATTAAACTCAACAAGGATGCTTGTCAAAATTTGTAAGCAGTGATGGCAGAAAACTTTGATTTCCCACACAAAGGTTTCGTCTTCTTGCTCAATCACTTTGTATCCTTTGCTCCACTAGATAAGCTTCCCCTGATGATATCTTTTCTTTAGATATGGGTGCTCCAAATAAGGGATTAACCGCTCCATCAACCAATTTAAGCTCTCCTTCAGGTCTTAAATCAGCCCCAACATGGACCTGCAATGCATTTAGCGCATTAGCATACTAAAAAATAATAAAGTTTAATCTTATTAAGATTAACCTTATTCTTAAATTCCACTCCCTATAGATCATCCAATAAAGCCGTAAACTTATTTTTACCTATCCTAACTACCTTGTAAGGGCCATTCCATCTAGATTCCAACTTCCCTGGAAATAGCTCCCAATGTGCATCGTAGTATAGAACTAACTGTCCTTTTTTAAAGATATATTTATTCGCTTTTTGATCATGCAACCGCCTGACCCGATGCTTAGCCACTTCCTGGTGCAACAAACTCTACAATTTGAGCTCATCTAAGTAAGCTATAGTCATAAAACGCTCGAATAAGGCATCCTCATCACCCAAATAATGTTGATCGCAAATCTTATGGTCATCAACTCAATTTCTAAGGGCAGGACACACTCCTCCCTATAAACTAATTTGAACGGGGTGCAGCCAGTGGCTCATTTAAATGTCATGGTTATACGCCCATACTGCCATATATAATTTTGTATCAGAGTCCCATTTCTTTTTGGAGACTATCTTGGATAGGATACCCACAAGCTGCTTATTGGTACTTTCAACTTGCCCATTTTCTTACGGATTATAGGGAGTCGTCTTGTTATGCTTAATTTTCCATGCTTCAGTTAGACTTTTAATCACGTTGTTTAGGAAGTGAGTTCTATGGTCTGATACTATTTCCTTTGGTGAACCAAAATGGCAGATGATTTGCTCAAGTAGGAAACTGGCAGTCTCTTTTGCATTGTCTTGCCTTGTCGCCTGTGCTTCTAACCACTTTGTAAAGTAATCAGCTGCTACTATAATGTATCTCTTCTGACTAGAAGATGATAGGGTAATAGGACCCACAAAGTCAATGCCCCACTTCTCAAATGGAAGGGTAGCCATAATCGGAGTAGGTGGCTGCTTCCCATTCTCTCTACTATCATGTCTTTGACATGTATCACATCTCTTAACATACTCAAATGAATCCTAGAAGATGGATGACCACCAATTTCCAGCTCTTAAGGCCTTTTGTGCCGTCAACCGCCTAGCAAAGTGCCCTCCACAAGTGGAGTCATGACACTCTTCCAAGATAAATGGAACCTCGTCAGGCATCACACATCGGTGATAGATATCATCAACCCCTTGTTGATATAGTGTTCCTGCGATGATCAATGATAATTTCAATGCTTGTTGTTTAATTTTCCTCTTCTTGGATTTTGATAGAGTAGCTCTAGTCTCTCCTGTAGATAGATAGTGCGTTATAGCAGCATACTAGGAGGGAATAGACATCGTATCAATCTTAAACAATCTTTCCATATCACTTCCTTCATCCAAGACCTCTTTTGGCTCTCCAAAATCCACAAGACATTCTACAATGCCCTGTAAATTTGGTGGCTTGCTCTTGATCTCATAATCAAACTCCTGCAAGGTGATTAACCACTTTGCTAAATGATCAGGTGGCTGTAACTTGTTCAACAACAATCAAAGCCCTTCCACCTTTGTATAAAATACCACCTTCTCATAGAGAATGTGATGCCTAAACTTTTTGGTTGCAAATACCATCGCAAGGCACAACTTCTCCATATAGGTATAGTTAATTTTCAATATGCCTAACTTTTGACTAACAAAAGCTATCGGATGGTACCACTTTTCCTCCCAAATTTGGACCAAATAGCAACTGATGCTATACATGGTTGCTACTGAAAATATATAAAACATTTCGCCCCTTTTAGGTGCTTTTAAAATAGGTGCTTTGGCAAGCTCCTACTTAACATCATCAAAAGATACTTTGCAAGCATCACTCCATGCAAACTAACAACTAAAGGACAATAGGTTCGTCAGTGGCAACGTTCTTTTTGCTAGGGCATTGATAAACCCTCGATAATACCCTATTGATGTGAGTGAAAGCTATGCACTTCCTTTGGATTACATGGCGGACTCATGGCGACTATGACCTTGATCTTTTTAGGGTCAATCCTCGCAATCTACTGAACTGACCACATGACCTAACAATAGCCCATAAGGCACTCCAAAGATGCACTTACGGGGGTTGAGAGCTATGCAAAATTGTCTGCAATGCTCAAAACACTTCCACAAAATAATCAATTGCCTTTCTCTTGTGGTGGCTGCCCCCAGGTCATCAATGAATACTTTGAACTCCTCTGAGGAGATGTCACCAAAGGTCTTGTTGGCTGTTCTTTGCCATGAACCAAGTGCATTACATAAACCAAATGCCATCACATGGTATGCAAAGGTACCGAAGACAATAATAAATGTCGTTTTCAGCTTGACTTGCTCAGCAATCGCCATTTGGTTATACCCTGCAAAGCAATCGATAAATGAATATATTTTCCTACCCGCTATTTAATCAAAAATTCGATCAATAAACAGCAATGGGTATTAATCTTTAACAGTCTGCTTATTCAGCTCTCTAAATTCTAAAGTCATATTTGATTATTCTTCTTCTTTCTAATCACAACTGGTGAACACCATTCAGTATGCTAAACATGGAAGATCAAACCCACTTTTCGCAACTTTCAAAGCTTCAGCCCGTTCCTTAGTTCAAAAGGCATATGCCTTACTTTCTGACGTACGGGCCAACTTCCTTCCTTTAGAGGAATGGTATGCACAGCTAGAGACTGGGAGGAATGCCTCTAAGTAAATGTCGTGGAACTCTTGAATTAAGGACACATAGCTCTCTCTCTCTTTAAACTGAGCATGGAACCTAATTTGATTGGTTGTGAATCGTTTGGCATACCAAGGTCCAGCTCAATAACCTCAGCATCTCTTATTTGATCTTGAGGCTCTATCGGCTCATTCAATGCTATCTGATAAATGTCCTCTGTAGTGGACCCTTCTTTAGATCCATCGCTCAATGACATCTCACTACTAGATGGATCATCTACTGTTTCTAGTTTAGTAGAGGATAAAGGAGCTCTCTCACTCTAAGGAGACTCAAGGTAAGCATCCACTATTACACGATTGGCACTTCTGCCTAGAATCACTCGACTAGTAGTATATCGACTTGACAGTCTGTTCATAAAATCCATGGCCGGCCTAGCAAAACTCGATAGCTAGAATGCCTTACAAACCTTATCACCCTAAAGTCCATATTGCATCTCACACTTGCAATGGTATTGTGGACTTTAGTGATGCAACCTTCTGGTTGCTTTAAACTATTCATCAGGCATCCTAAGAAGTGTGGAGTTGTCTTTTTGGATTTCTAGACCTAGCCTCTCCATCAAGTCTAAACTCATGATATTGACAGAGGATCCAGTGTCCACAATAGCATGCTCCACTAATATTCCATCCACCTACGCTGGAACCCTAGGACAATGCTTTTCAGCATGATCGAACTAATCTTCTCCCACTCGTGCTATGCCCAATGGTTCTACAATATACCCAATATACATGATTTTCTTGAATTCCTTGCGTACTATTGGAGATAATTTAATCAATTGCAAGAGATTCACGTCTGGTTTAACTTTGCAATTTAATCAATTGCAAGAGATTCACGTCTGGTTTAACTTTGCAAAGAGAACTTGCTAGATCAAAGTCGTGATAGTTAGCCAAAGTTCTCTTCTCTCGCCAAACCATTCTCTCATTTGGTCTTTGGATTGGCTTTGGTGCCTCTTTTTTAACTTTTGCCTTTTTTCTTGGCAATCCTTTATCCTTCTCGAGATCAACTTTACTATCAACTGGCCTTAGAGGTCCACCTTCTATATCATGATGATTTAGAACTTACTTTCCCCTAACATCTTACTTAGAGTTTCCCTCGACAGGTTTTACAGTTCCTTTGTTACCCTCTTTAGTCTTTTGACCTCGTGTTACGACTCTTAGATTAGAAGTTTCAGCGTCATTAAAACGTACGGCCTCAATAAGGCTGACTCCACTGCCATGAGGCAACTCCTCTACATTAGCCTTTCCTCTTTGCAGTATTTGTCTTGGTCCCTCATCTTGCTGGAGATTATTCTCTTGTGTGTGATGGTTAACTGGACATGGCAGTTTACTCCCTTGTTGGAGAGAACTGATCTTACTCCAACATGTAGTAGCTAAGTGGCCAGACTTTTCACAAATATCGCATTTGACATTCGAACAATTCCTAGGGAAATGTTGGCTACCACACCACTTACAGTTGAATCTTGAGGGGGCACCCTCTTCAGGGCATCAGCTCCCAATCAAATTTTGTTGCTTCTTAAGGAAATTGATGTCCACATCTATTTGTCTATATTACTCAAAAATCATATCAATGTAGTGCTTTATCATGCCCTTAACTTCACCAAGGACATTAGAGGCACTCGACTCATAGCCGCGATAGTCTGTTTGCCATCCCATCGGCCTAACCACTTGATTGGGAATCAGTCATTGACCTACTGGGACAACATTCGAGTTTGTTTCTTGGCCTCCACCACTTAGTGGGCCTGTTGAAAGATAAGCATAGGAACTCTCCTTACACTGGAGAGAATAAGGGTAGCTAGGTGTAAATGGACTGGAGGACAGGGGAAACCCTAACCCTAACTCCTCCAGAGGCTATATAAATAGCCTAAAGTACACACTCAATGTAGAGGAGAGTGTACTAGTTGTACCTTGAACAACTGACTAAACAAGATCTTGTTCTTGTACTTGAGCTCTCTCTCTCCCTACTGTGCACACTCTTTCATGCTTCCAACTCTGATTTGCAACATGGTATCAGAGCCATCTCTGATCCTTCATCTTCCCTCAACCTCTTTACATAGCTAAGTGCATAAGAAGAACTCTTGCCATCTCAATTACCTTCTTTTCCACCATATCCAGCTAGACCCCCTAACCTTGGAGGAGTTGGTGTGTGCAAAGGAGGTAGTATTAGCTCCTGATTCCTTCTGGAAACTTCATCCCCAACATAAGGCACTTCAGCAAAAGTACTTCAAATGTGGAGATTGGGCAGCCAGGAAGACGTCATTGCCAGAAATATTGAATCCAATGCAAATTTCACTGCCTCCAACTTAGCTCTTGGTGTGGCTTGTAGTGGGTGCAATTGTGGCAGCTATATTAGGGTTATTGTAGCCCCTACAGTAAACCATCCTCACCTAAGAGGGTTTATCCTAATTCATCTCCTACAGCCTGCTGTGATCAAAAGCCTAGTTGTGGGTCTCCTGGCAGCCATAGCTAGGTAGCTTCAAGCTTTTTCAACCTTCAAAATTTTCAATGTTTAGTCACTAATAGTGATTTTAATCACTGATTCATCTCTTCTAGAGTCTGTTACTAATCTTGGAACTTCATTTTAGATGTTCTTTTACTTGGAAGGTCATCATCAAGCTCATCAAGATCGACATCTACCATCTCTAGCAACAACATAAACTAGAGATGAGTGCTTGTAAGCACTAAGGCACATTGCTCAATCATTATTATTGCTGGTACTTACACAATTTGAGTTTTTTCATCAAAAAATTAAAACAATTAAGTGCTCCACTTAATTTTGTAAGGCTATGTGTACAACTATAAACACATAGATCATCATATCCTAAACTTGTATTGCATATCATGTGTGGGTTTTTCAAGTACCCTAGTCAATGAAATCAAAGGGATGAGTGTCATTGTACAAGCATTGAAATCATAGACCATCCTTGTCCAACACAAGGTTCATCTACTAAGCCATACCACAAGGAGGAGCCCAAAGTCTAGTCTAAGTTCACATCATTGAAGCCTAAAAAGACCATTAAAACTTGGAAGAAGATTGCACATAAGAAAGAACCACCAAAGTCATATTTTGAAATATTACATATGTATGATTTTCAACCTTTCTCCTCATTACAACTTTGATATCAATTGTTCGTAAGGGTGTCCTTGATTTACTTCCGCATTCAATGGCAAGGTTGTAAGGGACGAGACACTACCCTTGTTCTAAGAAGTGGTAAGACCTTCCCAATGGCCACAACATATGCTGATGTCCGTCCTCAAATTCAAAAATTTAATGGAATCCTTGGCAAGTCTTGGACAAATACAAAATCATGGAAAGAGGATACTATCCCTTCATAAAAGGGACCAAAGTAATTGACCCTTCCAATCCCCTTGATGTAGAAGATGATGAACGGGCTCAGGCCATCATCATGATTCATTTAGATGAATCTTTAATTCATCACATTGACCAACTCTCAACTGCAAATGAAAAGTGGGATGAGCTTGAAAGGCTCTATGGCGCTATAGGGAAGAACTCCAAGATATTTCTCAAGATTGATTTTTTTAGCTTGGAATACAAACAAGGAGAATATCTAAGCAAGTTTATTTCACATATGAAGGGGCTTATGGCACATCTTGCCTCTGTTCAAGCACCCATCCATGATGAAGTTGCGATTGCCATCTTGCTAAAGTCTGGAAGAAGGTTTTTTCAACCCTTGTGATTACCCTAACTAATATCCCGAATCCAACTTTAGCAAGTACCATCCAATCATGCTTGGATGAAGAGAAGAGAAACCATACTGAAGGGTCTTCAACATTTACTTCTCGTGAGAAAGTGTTAGTCCATATACAACTTCTACTAAGTGCTCCTTTTGCCACAAAAAGAGGCATATTGTGACCAAACACAATATTAGTGAGTTTGGGAATCTCCCAATTTTCATTTTGTGAATACTAAAAAGGTGACACCCGGATAACATGCCCATAAAATTTTCAAAACCATATGATATGACCTATCATTAGAAAGCACTTGAAAAATGGAATCTATTGAGCTATAGAGCGCTCAATTTGGAGTTATAGTGTTCAAGTTATGACATCCAAAGATTTGATCATGCGTCCCAAACTTATGGGAAATTCTGATATTCCCCAATATGGTGTTACCAACTGTTGGAAGAAATATGCTGACAAAATGAAGTGCAATAAATGCAAAAAGACTGGGCATATCACTAGTAAGTGTCCTAGTGTCAACCGGATTGACGATAGGAGTTTGTGTAAGTAAAACTACACCCCCACTTGAAGTGGATCGATTGATTGGAAGAAGGGAAGCACTAAGACTTCCTCTTGCACTCAGAGGGCTGCTTGTGATACTAAAGTTATTAGAACCACTACCGCTTATATGTAGTGGGCTGCTCCTTTGAGGAGAATAATGCCTTAGAATCTCAAATGTAAAATTTAGGGCTAATTGTGAACTTTGTACATATATAGTCTCATGAACAATTATTAAGGTCAAAATGTGCCTTGTAAGGATGTAAATTAATTATTAATCAAATCTTACTTAGATAAAAATAGAGAAATAAGGACATCCTATTAAATTTTTTTCTCTAATTTTAGGGTCAAATTAGCATTAAATAATTATGGCACATATTCCTTCTTTCTTTGTTCAATTTACTTTCATATTTAATAATCTTATTCCAAAGGATTTTTTATCAAGATCTCAAAAATGACATCCCATTTTCAAAGAAACTTGATCGTAATCTCTAGATGCTCATTTTTCAAGTTTTACTTATTTTTATATTTAAGAATATATATTTTCTTTGTTCTCTTCCTCCCCTAAGCACTTCTCTTTCTCTATGTTCTTGTGTGCCATTGGAAGAGTCTTGAGTTATCATGTTTGCATCATTAGTAGAAGCTTGAGGTATCAATTCTATTTAAATGCATTGTTAAAGGTTTTAGAAATCTTACTCTTTTTATGTATTTGTATACCCTATAAGAAAAATCATTCCATGTCAATTGGATTGGAAGAAGAAAAAGAGTTGAGAAGTATTCAAATGTTAAGAATTTAAGGTTTGTAGAAGTAATTTTCATTCATACATGCCTTTCTCTTTATTTTCTTTCTTTCTCACTATTGCTCTTGCTCTTTTTATGTATTTGCCTGCTCTATATCTTTGCCCCTTCCCACATGTGATAAGGGGCATGAGGGCAGATCTTATAGATATAAACCTTTTAATTTTCTTAAAAATGAAATGAAAGGAAGAAGTCAGCCACTATAATTAGCATTAGCATCACCTTCAATCGCTTGAAATCCAATGGCATCATGAACGAATAGTTCTACATCATTGACAGTATCGAATGCTTCATCATCATTGTCTTCCTTTTCTCTCACCACGCACAAGTCATAGCACCATTACAACTATCATCTTTGCTCTTGTCCTTATTACTAGTAGCCAATGTAGCCTGCACACGCTCAAGAGTCATCAAGAAGATGGAAAAATGAATGAGGGGAAAATGAAGGGTTAATAGTGCTAAGAAAGGCTATACATGCCTTAATATGGAGACTAATAAACTAATCTTGGTACCTTTCTTGCCTAGCAACATGCTGTTGAAATAATGAGAGAGAGAGAGAGAGAGAGAGAGAGAGAGAGAGAGAGAGAGAGAGAGAGAGAGAGAGAGAGTGTGTGTGTGTGTGTAGTGGGAGGAGATGGGGATGTATTGGAAAAGAGAGGAAGAGGAGTAGAAGAAGAGGTAAGGAATAACAAGAAGAGAAGGGAGAGAGGTAATAGAGAGAGAGAGAGAGAGAGAGAGAGAGAGAGAGAGAGGGAGAGAGAGAGAAGTGAAATAGAAGGAGAGAAGGGGTGATGTAGATGGAGGAGATAGGAAGAGTAGAAGAAGAGAGGAGGAAGAGAAAGGAGGAGTGGAAGAAGGGAAAAAAAGAAGAAGAGAAGAGGATAGAGAAGAAGAGGATGAGATAATGGGGAGAAGAAGGAAGAAAAGAGAAAATAGATGAAGAAGATAATGGAGGAGAAGAAAATAAGGGGCGGGCAAAAGAAGGGAAGAAAAGGAGGAGAGAGAGAGAGAGAGAGAGAGGAGAGGAGAAGAAGTGAAGTAGAAGGAGAAGGGGTGATGTAGATGGAGGAGATAGGAAGAGTAGAAGAAGAGAGGAGGAAGAGAAAGGAGGAGTGGAAGAAGGGGAAAAAAGAAGAAGAGAGACAAGAAGTGGAAGAAGAGAAGGAGAAAAAAAGAAGAGAAGAATACAGAGAAGAAGAGGATGAGATAATGGGGAGAAGAAGGAAGAAAGGAGAAAATAGATCATTAGGGCGGAAAACGCTTCAAAAAATGCACTTTTGTTAATCACGGGATTAAGAAAAGGGCCAAAGAGAGTTTGCCACGTGTGCAAGAATATGGTATTCTTGTCTCCTCTTTTTTGGAGATAGTAGAGTTCACTTCGTGATTCTCTCCTCCTTTTTAGCCAAAATCTCCAATGTCTGACATGTTTTGGTAGTCTCGAAGTCCTTATTTACTTATAAAATCTGACAAATGACATAATAAAGTTGCTGTGAAGTTAATGATAATTTTTTTGAAAGTCAAAAACTTTTTGGCGCTCAATATATTTTCATTAGTCTTCTTAATATTCCTTTTTAGTTCATTCACCTTTCTCAGTGAGCTTCTTTATCTACTTTTTAGTTCATTCATCTTTCTCGATGAGCTTCTTTCTCTGCGAATTTAATTTAAGTATGGCATCCAGAAGGCGCTCTTCTCGTTTAGTAAACTCTTGCACTGTCTATAGCCACAGATTTGATGAAAATTGGGAGCCAAAGATCTTTAGTATAAACGATTAGGTTGCCATGCTGCCCTCTTGCAAGGACTCTCACAAGGTGAAAAGAAAAAGAGAGAGGATATTAAACATCATTGGAAGGGACATATCATTTCTTTCAAAATTATGCATGAAGGGTGGTTTGTCAAACTGCAACATGTTTACATGGCGAAGGATATCCACTTGCCTCCAAACGAGTATGTTTCACAGCAAACACATTGTAAGACTTGAGTTGATAACGTTTTTTTTTTTCATTTAAGTAAGTACTAATAACGAATTCTTGGTTGTAGATATATTTCTATCAACAAGTATGGAATGGCAACCTATGGAAAGCTTAAGTGGAACCTTCCATGCGATTCATAAGGTGTTATCTATGCTGATCAGATTGTGGGTTCTTTTATTATGCATGTTTCGTGGCTTTGTGGAGGGGAATCGGAATCAACTAGTGTGATTACCCTATCCAAAATCAACTCAATACATTGCTCCCTTATCCATCGCATATATGAGTTAGGGTAATCTTAGCACTACGAGAAAAAATGTAACAAGTTGGTAAAAAAGGGTCCCTAAAAAAACCAACAATATGAAAGAGACTTACATTCACTCCATCTATCTTGAGTATCTTTGAATCTATTGTCCTGCAGACATTTGAAAAGCACTCTTTTTCCACAAGTATATGTATGACTCTGTGACTTTGCAATGGTACTTCTTGTTAGAGAGAGTTATATGGTTTTCTAGGATCAACAATATCCTCATATGTGGTGTCCAAGAAGGTAGTCAGGAGCCTGCCAGCACTGCAAATGGAAACATGTAACTAAAATAGACAATCAAATAAAATAAATAATTAACCAAAAAGCAAGCAGTATTCCATTCAACCCACATTCTTCCTTGGCCATGGATACCACTTAGACAGTTCATGAGGATAATTTCTCTGGTGAGTGTATCCGATGTAATAAAAAAATTTATGGTAGTTGTGATGGAATCAAAAGCTTTGAAAGACATTGCTATATTTGAACCAAATCTCGAAAAAATTTCCATTGATAACAGTGGATCAACAATACACATAATTTTAGAGATTTATTGGCTAAGAGATGCAATCAATGTCCTAAAGCTAATAGCAAAAATAAAGGAGTGTTATTTGCAATCAATAGCACAATTATTCTATATACTAAAAATTTTTAGAGTCAAAATGCCTTACCTTATGCAATAATAAACTACAGAATCTAACAATTAAATATCCTTTTTACAACTAGCATGGACTTGTCCTCATGAGATATGCTAAGATAGTCCTCTTCCTCAGTAGTGCAAGAGACATTGATAACCATTTGCCCATACACCTCACCCATTCTCTTATAATTAACAGGTCCAAGAACATCGATTTTTCTCTTGCAAACATCATCCTCGGTACCTTATTCTGTTAATCATATTAAAATCTTTATTCATTAGGGTGATCTTATGAGCATGAGCAGCAACAATGTAAGGATAATTCATAAAGTCATAAAGTCAACCATGTGAGGATAAGTTGATATGACGCGAGAGCAGTAAAGCCAAATTTTCGCATGGTCATATTCGCGCCGTATCGTGGAGCAGCTCATACAGCGCGAGCGTGGCAAAAAGCATAATGTTTGGTACTATAATTTTTGCTCTGTATCGTGGATGACTTGATATGGTGCGACAGTGGCACAACAAAATCTCTGTAGGGGTCCTCCTCGCTCCGTATCGTGAAGGAGTAAACATGCGCGTGCAAAGTACACCCCCCTTGTAATGACTTATTTTTTGTGAGACCTTAAACCCATCAAAAAAATTCAAAAAATTTTCCATAGGTTTATTGGGATTTGAAAAAATTTTAGAAAATTTTAAAGATTTTTTTGAGCTCGTTTGATATTTTTAAAATATTTTTAAGCAAAAAAGGGGCCTAAAAAAGACCCAAAAAATCACAAAAAAATCACCCAAAAATAGCATAGCCGTTTGGATACCCATTTTCGTGCCGTATTGGCTATGCTATTTTTGGCTGGGTTTTTTGTGATTTTTTGGGTCTTTTTAGGCCCTTTTTTGCTTAAAAATATTTTTAAAAATAGC
This sequence comes from Lygodium microphyllum, assembly GCF_053477565.2. Classification (NCBI taxonomy): domain Eukaryota; kingdom Viridiplantae; phylum Streptophyta; class Polypodiopsida; order Schizaeales; family Lygodiaceae; genus Lygodium; species Lygodium microphyllum. The sequence continues at coordinate 75,989,750 of NC_141139.1, forward strand.
AAACGAGCTTAAAAAAGCTTAAAAAATTTCCAATGGGTATCCGAGCTGTCTGGGATACCCATTTTCGTGCCGTATTGGCTATGCTATTTTTGGGTGGTTTTTTTGTGATTTTTGGGTCTCTTTTAGGCCCTTTTTTACTTAAAAATATTTTTAAAATAGCAAACGAGCTCAAAAAAACTTAAAAAATTTTTATTTTTTTTTCAGAGCCTAATAAACTTATGGAATTTTTTTGGTGAAATGCAGACTGATTATTTTGATGGCCTTTTTTTTGTGAAATTGAGATATATTACATTTGAAAAAAGATATACAAGGATAAAGCATCAATAATGTAGTGATGCTTTCAATATAAAATCAGTCTCCATTAGAATCAGAGTTCTGAGAGAAAGAAATAGAGTCAAGTCCTTTCTATTTCTTCTTACAAATCAAGGGAATAGATCTTAAGAGATTTGCTAGGATATGATATCATGAGTAGTATCATCCCATGACATCAAGCCACCATTTAGGTATTGAAATCTGATAGTGCTAATAAGAATCACAATTAAAGATATTGAAACTTGAAACCCCATAGTGCTAATCATAGTTGAGGGTATGATGAGAAAAATACTTCCAAGAGCTAATATCAAGTAAGAAGTTGTATCCTTCATATTCTTCGAAGCATCCTACACACATAAAATCATCTTAGTCCTAAAGTTGATATGATGCACAATATCACTAATACTTCTATCTATTACTTGTTTAATTTTTTTATATTTTAAGAGACAAAATTGAATAATAAGCATTTTTAATCTATTACTAGGTAAATATTTTTATCTCCTAGAAATCAAAGTACTTCCTTTCTTCTAATTATAATATATTATCCTTGTCTTATCAATTAGTCCTTGCTAAAAAGTTGATATTACAACACTGTATAATGAAGATATTCTATTTTCAAGTGTCAAGATCAAAGTGAAAATTTTCACTTTCTATTCTATTAGCTTAAGGATTATCCTTAGTATATCTATCCCTACCAATTTGCATCAACACCATGGGACTCTTTTACCCATTTTCTTATGAATCAAATTGAAGAGATTGAAGAAAAAGCTTGGATTTAGTTGAAACAAAATCTTATAGAATGGATATCTTGGGGGTTGAAGTAAAGATGCGGCTTGGATGTCCCAACCTAGTTAGGTCTGCTGAAAACTAACGAGATGATCTCGTCTCAGGTCCATGGAAGACAATATCTCTATAGCTCAATCGGCAAGTAAGTGGTATTGATCCTCTGTGTAGAGACTCTTTTGATTGTTGATCACCTTCTCAAGATTTTGTGAAAGGAGATGAAGGGAGATGAAGGGAGACCAATGCACGCTGCAGGTAAGAACCAGACGTGATTTTGGTGAGAAATTTTACGACAGAGTAAAATCTGCTTTAAGAACTAAGAAACAAAGTGAAGAGGAGAGAACGATGATTCAAATGAATGCAGACGAAAAAAGAAGCGTGATTTTGGTGGGAAACGTGATAGTAAAATATTCAAAAAGAAAGAATAATGGCCGAAAAGTGACCTCTGACATGAGTTAACGTCCTTAGGCATTTAATGGCTAACCTCTTAAATGAATAATAAATTCTCTCATTAATCACGTCTGAATGGCCAAATTTGGAGGGTTCATTATTTTAAAACCTCAACTAATTAGTAACTTAATCATTTTCTTACAAGTGCCATTTTTGAAACGTTTTTGGCCCTAATGGAAGAAGATAATCGAGGAGAAGAAAATAAGGGAAGGGTAAAAGAAGGGAAGAAAAGGAGAGAGAGAGAGAGAGAGAAGAGAGAGAGAGAGAGAGAGAGAGAGAGAGAGAGAGAGAGAGAGAGGGGAGAGGTAAGAGAAGGGAAGAAAGAGGAAGGGAAGAGATAGATAAGAAGAGAAGGGAGAGATAAGGGATGAGTATCACTTTGTATGACTGTACCTTAAGGATGAATAGGTTATTGTGGATTGTACCTTCTTCTGCAAAGCATTCAAAGGATGTAATTTGTGGTTTGTTGAATTATTGATCTTTTTATGAAATATTCAAAGTGATTGTTTGGATTAATGTTATGGAAAAGGAATGTTTTCCTAGCTCTTATGTTGATAAGCTGATTGCTTGATTGTGTTTGCACAAAAGTTTTTGTACAATAACTTTTGTGCAAACACAAAAGTTTTTGCATAAGCTGATTGCTTGATTGTGTTTGCACAAAATTTTTTGTACCCTCATGGGCAGTTCTATGGTCACACACTAAACCTCCCTCAAGGTTAGTGGCAACATCCCTTCACTAAGGAAGTTCTCAACTGCATTGAAGTTTAAGACAAACCCTAGATGTGAGAGGTCTCTTTGTAGGGATTCCTTAGGTAGGAGGAGGTCGAGGTACCAAGGGGAGCTTTGGCTAATAAACCCCTAATGCTCCTAGGAATTGCCTTGCTGGATGGACTTTCTGGAAAGCCGAGTAGATTAGTGGATCATCGTGTGCTTGAGATTGGACATGAGCTCTAAATGAAGGGATGGAATGTTGGGTTAGCATTATACCTTGGAGAAGGTGTAGAACAAGTATATTGTTTTATAAGTGCTTTCAAAATATTACTTTGACATTATCTTGTGTTTGTGACATAATTTACGTGAAAGAACCAGTGTTTAAGGCTAATTAAGAAAGTTATCTTTGCATATCAAGCTTAATATGGCTACTTTCAAAAGATTACTTTGACATTATCTTTGTATTTGTGACATAATTTACATGAAAGAACTAGTGTTTAATGGCTAATTAAGGAATTTGTCTTTGCATATCAAGCTTAAATGTATTAGGATAATTGGATAACTAAAACAAACCTACAAGGAAAGTGTGAGGGTGAGATCCACGAGGGATCCATCCTATGGATGGGTGGTCTTGATGACCTAAGTTTTAGGAAAACATAGTTGAGACTATACTCTATGGGTAGAGGGATCAACGTGTATCCCCCCTCATTTCTTGCTCAATATGAACCAAGGGCTATGTAAATTCCTTCCACTCTTGATCATTACTTCTTTTGTCAGGTCATAATGGATTACATTCTGTTTGTTTCTAATAAGATAAGGTATAAACCTTAATTCAAACTCCTAAAGGGGCGAGTACACTTGCATAATAGTGATGGGGGAGGGTCAATCATTGATGGTATAGGAGGTTTCTTTGGTTTATAAATATTAAGGAAACAATGGGTTACTTTTGTAGTCAGAATTAACTTGCTCATGGTACAAATTAATCCAAAACCCCACTTGTAAGTATACTTGCAAGGGTAAGGCCTTGGAGACCCTAGTTATTAAGCACATGGAAATGTTACACTTCTACGAAGAGGTGCATAAGGGTAGATACCTTGTGAGGCCATAAGAAAGTTATGCATAGGTTGTGCATAATAAAGCATAGAATAAATTATGTGAAATATTGTGAGTAATAGAAAGGCTAGTGAGGTATTATCTTAAGCATGTTCCTAAGGGGAGTGACATGTATCACTTTATATGATTGCACCTTAAGGATGAATAGGATATTGTGGAATGTACCTTCTTTTACAAAGCATCCAAAGGATATTATTTGTGGTTTATTGAATTGTCTTTGAGAAAATGATCTCTTTGTGGAATATTCAAAGAGATTGTTTGGATTGATGTTATGGAAAAGTAATATTTTCCTACTTATTGTTGATAAGTTGATTGCTTGATTGTGTTTGCACAAAAGCTAATGTGCCCTCATGGTTGACACAGTCACACACTAAATCTCCCCCAAGGTTAATGGTAGAAGCCCTTAACCAAGGGGCTATTCGACCACGCTGGAGGTTAGGACCCTAGATGCAAGAGGTCTCTCCATAGGAAACCCTTGGATAGGAGAAGGTGAGGGTGCCAGAAAGGCTCTAGCTACTAAACCCCTTATGCTTCTAGGAATCTCCTTACCCTTGCATGACCTAGGAAGGACTTCCTAGGAGGCCTTGATGCTAGATAAGGATGGATTGGTGGATCATGTGCATGAGATTTGACACAAGTCTTGGATTAAGGGATGAAATTCTGGATTGACATTGTACCTTGGAGAAGGTGTGAGTCAAGTATATTGCTTTTTTTACTGCTTTCAAAAGATTGCTTTGACATTGTCTTTGTGTTTGTGACATAATTTACATGTCAAATAACTAGTTTTTAATGGCTAATTAAAAAAATATCTTTAGATATCAAACTTAAATGTGTTAGGTTGAATAAATAACTAAAATAAACCCCCAAGAAAATTGGGAGGGCAAGATCCTTGATGGATCCACCCTACAGATGGGTACTCTCAATGAGTACCTGTAGAGAGAAAATTGGGAGGGTGAGATCCTTAATGGATCCACCCATAGTCTTCCTTCAAGATGATAGACTTAAGAAGTGGCCAAATGTGTGACTTCCTAGTGTGTTGTCAACCCTGATTAATGCCATTTTAGGAGAACAAAGTCAAGACTATATCCTACAAGTAGAGAAGTTGACGTGTATCACTCTCCCTTGTTTCTCACTCTTTATGAACCAAGTGTGGTATTGATCTACTTCGGCTTGACTTGACTTGTGAATGTAGTGGCTCAAGGATCGATGTTAGTTAAAGGTGATAGGTGACCCTACTGTCAAATTAGGAACTTGGATTTAGGTTGATCCTCATGGGTTAATTACAGTTGGAGCCTTTCATTAGCAAGTGGAGTCAAGAGAGCCTAGGCAACAAATTCCATGTTATTCAAAGGAGTACCAACAAGTTCTTTTGCTTAGAAAAAGTCTCTTGATGGACCACTAAATTATGCCATTGAGGGCTTGCCAATCAAGCACGTTACACACTTACCATGTCAATTGAAAGGGAAGAAGCAACAAACATGTGAAGATAATTGGATTGCTAGCTATGAGGGTTTTAGAAGTATTTAATTGCTACAAGCCTTTTTTTATGTTTTCTTTCTTTCTTGCTATTTCTCTTTCTAAGTTTTATATATAGTTGCATCCTCTACTAGCTACTAGAATAGGCTTTCCATGTCAATTCTATTGGAATAAGCAAGAAAGTTATGAAGGTATTTGGATTTCTAACTCTAAGGATTTTAGAAGTCTTTCATTACTACATCCTTTGTCGCTTTCTTTCTTACCATTGACATTGGATCTATTGGAGCATTTGGGAAGATATCTTGGATACATATGGCTGAACATTGATTCTTCTTGACACTTCTTGATTTATCAAGCTTCAACACTCAATTGAAGAGGTAATCTATCAAATTTAATGTTGAGAATCTCTCTAATCCCATTTATTGTAGCTAATATCCACTTGATAAAGAGAGATTACTCCATCCATAGGCTTGAATACAATGCTTAATCAAATAAATACATCTTCCATAATTATTAGAATCTCATAGAGTGATTCTCAACCTCTTTTTCAATTTAATCAAGCTGTTGTTTCAAGTATTGTTCATGGATTGCATAACCTTGATCTTGTGTTTGGATTCTTGGTTATTCTCAAAATAAATTGTAAGGATAAGCTTAAGAAATCATTGAGTTATTGAATTGCAAGGCTAAACCTCAATCCTAATACCGCATTCTAATTTAGCTCATGCACACCATAAAAAATAAAAGCTTTTATTCAAAGCAATGCATTTCACCCCTGATTTCTTAGTCTAGAATGCTCTTGCCATGTTGAGAATTCCCATTAAGAAAAAATGTTGATGATACTCAGGGAGATAGTGTGATAAAAGAGAGGTGACCCTCCCTTACAAGGAAAAAACCTAAAGGGGTGTAGCAACTTGACCTAGGGGAAACTTTGCCACCTTTGAGTAATTTTGAGCCCATGTAGGGAGCCTTTGATTGTCACTCTATCCCTCACATAGATACAAAAAGAGAAGCATTGAAGAAACAAGTTGAAATAAATAAATTAGGGTATTTTGTGATCAGTGTAGAGAGTTTATAGGATACCACAGTCTTGGGATAATAGGTTGTAGGTGGATACTAAAGGAACAAGGCATTTCAAGCCATCCTTAGGTGTTTCCAAAGCATTACAGGGCAGTACATGGATTTTGGATTCATGCAAATTGATTATAGGTCATACCAAGTTTCCTTTAGCATATGCAAGTCCTATAGTACTTGTTATATGGTTTCGACACTTTATACAAGGCCTAGAAGTGGTTTTATCTTTGGCCATGGCTATTACAAGTTGTAAGACTACTTTGAATATCCATTAAAAATATTCCCATAATTCTATCAATAGTTTGATATATCATCTCAAGGAGCTCATCCTTGGCATAAATTTGAATGAAAAGTACATGTTTATATATCAAGATCAAAAGATGTAGCAATTTTTGTGATAGTAGGTCTACTTAGATAGCACTCAAAAATTGCAAGAAGCATGGATAAGAATAATACTAATTATTACATTCATCAATGAATCAAAGAGTCTAGAAATTCTATGGTTGAGCACTCACAAGAGGACTATAATGACAAGTCTTAAGAGTATGGGACATATAATGCAAATAATGCCACTTTGTGCAACCATGAGACATGACATTTGGTCAAGCACCTTAAGTTAGTATCCAAAATTGATCAAATGATGAAAAAAATGGCTCATTCAAATGTACAATCCAAAGAGGCTATCAATCACATGACCAATCCACAAAGGACTCTTTGAATAAGCTAACTCCTCAAATATCACAACTTGTAGTAGTGCAAATGGCTAATAAAGAGAGTAGGGATGAGATAATACAATAATTTCACCCTCTAAATTTAAATTCTCACCTTAGAAATAATTGGAGGAAAATGGATTCCTAACAACAATTATGAAATTGGTGAACTATCTCATAGAAATAAGGAGCCCATTGCAAGTATCCATGCAACAATTCCTCAATAAATAAGGATATAGCAAGCAACATGGAGATTTTAGACAACTTGTCAAAGGTGTTCCTCTAACAATCCAATCCCCCCAATGGAAGTTACTTGGATAAGCATCCAAAAACTTCTACAAGGAAGCAAGATTTTGTTGAAAAAGAGCTTTGTGGGATAAGATTGTGTTGACCAAATACCCTGGGCAGTTAGCTTTCCCACTTGATTTAGAGAAATGGACATATGACATTGAGTCCTACTTCAAAAATTACTCGAGGTGAGATGATAAAAAGATTCATTTCGCTACACTTCACCTAGAGGGATTTGCACATACATTGTGGAGGTATGAAGAGAGAAAACAATCATATTTATGGTTGCGATGACTCTAAGGTTTAGATGGCCTAGGTGTTTATGTCTCTAGTTGAGAAGGAGAAATAGCTAGAAGATGGTACCAATTGGACAAAGAAGCATGATGGTAGGAGAGTATACTAATCAATTTTTGAACTTCACAATGTATATGGATAGTGTGAAGGATGATGTCAAGTTGCATAAGTACATCTATAGTTTGGAGCCACACTCTTCTAGGCAATAGAATTGCTAAGCAGTATGCTCCAAAATATAGAAAGAATGTTAATATTTGAGCTATCATTTGGATAGCTTAAGTTTGCAAATAAGCAAGGTCACTTCAGAGGAAACTTTGGTGGCTCAAGCATGTCATTTAGCAATCTTAAAGTTCCTATATATCCACCTTTCAATGCAACAAGATAGCAAGGCAACTTTACGATAGCAATCAACCCCAAAAGTAAGAGTAAGCAAGGATATAATAGACCACATAACACTTTTAGCAAATCTAGATAGAAATTCATTCCCATGGATCTCTTTCAAGAGAAGAAAGAAAAATACATGTGCTTTAAATGAAGGGAAAAATATTTAGCTCATAATGCTTCAAAATATGCCTACAAGAACAGAAAGGCAAATAATTATATTATGATTATTCTTGAGGATGTGGAAGAAGAAGAAAATGAGGATCCAACTGTTATATGCATGCAAAATGAAGATCATGAAGAGGATTTTGATCAAGAGTAGTTTTATGACCCTTTGGATGGCTTTTCTTTTGATCTAGGTGGGAATGTACATTTGATCCATGTGGGATTAGATCACATACTATTGTTAATACACTTTATTATATGCCTGTGGATGCATTGACACATTTTAGGAGCCTAAATACACTCCAAATTTAGGGTAGTATCCATTGAAAATATGTCTTTATTTTGATAGACAATGGTATTTTTTATAGCTTTGTGAAATATATTAGCCATTGATAGATTAGATTGTTTTTCCATTGATTTATAGTAACCCATTAAGATACATGTAGCAAATGGAGAAGAGGAAATCAAGTTCTAAGTGTGCTCACAAGTTCCCATATATTTGGCCAAAAATTATGATATATAGGTGAACTTGATTGCTTTGAAAATGGACCCCATAGATGTAGTATTAGGGTGTAATTGGTTGATGACATTGGGCAATATTATTATGGATTTCTCAAAGCTTTACCAGAGAGTTTGTTAGTGAGGGACAACTCATCCATTTGTAGGGAATCCATAGTAAATCTGATTTTCAACCTATCACTGTAAAGTATCTCAAGGAGTTTAGAAAGCACTCTAAAATATTTTTATTGCACCTAAACAAAGAGTTATTAGATAAATTCAAAGGATTACCCAATAATTGAGTATTAAAGACTCTTATTAAGGAGTACAAAGTCTTATTCTAGGTGCCTACACCTTTATCTCCTAGAAGAGTAAGCATGAAGAAGTTGCCAAGAAAATCAAGGAGCTATTAGAGATAAAATCCATTGAACCTACTTCTTTACCCTATATCTCAATGGTCTTGTTGGTCAAGAAGAAAGATGTTCCTTTCATGATGTACATTGATTACATGGACCTCAATATGATCATTGTAAAGAGCAAGTATCAAGGAGGGGGCAAAGTATTTCAGAAACATAGACTTGAGGTTAGGCTACCATTAGATTTTTATGAGAGAGGGTGATGAGATTAAAATAGACTTTATGACTTATCAAGGGCTCTACCATTTTTTGGTTATGCCATTTGGGTTGTTGAGCCACCTTCTAGAGCTTTATGAATAAGATACTGCAACCATTCCTCTTCAAATTTATCTTGGTATTGTTTGATAATATCCTTATTTAGAGTAGATCATTGGAACATCATCTATTGCACATGAGGAAGGTATTTGATGTGTTGAGACATCAAATACCTTCCTCATTGGAAGGTATTTGAGGAAGATCATTGGAATATTTAGAGTAGATCATTGGAACATCATCTACTGCACATGAGGAAGGTATTTGATGTGTTGAGACATCACATGCTCTTTGCTAAGGAGAGAAAGTGATCTTTCATGTAGAAAAAGGTGGAACATAGGACACATTCTTAGTGAGGAGGGAATCAAGGTTGATCCTAAAAAGGTAATGTGGTAGAGATTGGCCACCAACCTACAAATACTACTTTCTTTTGTGGACTTCTTGGTCTATCATCATCATTCTACCATAGATTTATTGAGCATTATGTGACTATTATAGCTCCTTTAGCTAATAGACTCAAGAATGAAGCTTTCTTATGTGATGCCATTGCACCTAGAAGCTTCAACTAGTTGGAGGATTTACTTACTTATACCCCTATCTAAGGAGCTTACCATCCATTGTGATGCTAGTGAAAGAGGTATAGGTGCATCTTACTATAAGATCATGGAGTTATTGAATTTGAGAGTGTGAAGCTTATACAAACAAAGTGGAGATTAATATTAATGACCAATAAATGTTGACTATTCTCTATGCAATAATCAAATGGCACTATTATTTGTATGGTAGTCAATTCAGAGTTAAGAGTAATCCCAAGGCCATTAAGTATTTCCTCTCCCAATCAAATCTTGTTTCTAAGTATTATAGATGGATGGCTACACTATAGAACGTTGACTTTGACATTACCCATATGAAGGGCAAGGATAATATAGTGGTTGATCCTCTTTCTCAAATGTGGGCTTGTAAAGTTTTAGCTTTTATTGAGCTTCATAGTAGTGATTGGATTAAAGGGTTGCAAGAAGGTTATCTTTTGGATCAAGAATCCAATCATGTATTTTAAAAATTCCAACAAGGAATAATTAAAACTCTCATTGTTTGTTTAGAAATGATCTCATTTGGTTTAACTACAAGATTGTCATCCCTTACACTTCTTGTCTTAAGTAGAAAATCATGAAAGAGATGTATTCTTCATCAACAAGTAGACACTTAGGTGGTGTATTCAAGACCTATGATAATATTTCTAAGAGTTTTCATTGGAAGGGATTATGGAAGGATGTGAAAGACTATGGGTGCATTCCATGCCAAAAGAATAAAGACAACACTCATAAGCCATGTAGTTTATTGCAGCCCTTACCTATCCCTAAAGGAAAGTGGAAATACATAACCATGGATTTCATTACTAGCTTTCCTAGGACTAAGAAGGGATACAATAATATCTATGTGGCGGTGGTTAGACTCACCAAGGAAACTCATTTCATTCCCATGAAGACTCATTTCATTGTATCACAAGTGGGCAATAAGTTCATGGAGCGTATCTTTAAATTGCATGGATTACCATAGGTCATTATTCATGACAAGGACTCTAAATTTATGACAAACTTTTGGCAAGCAAATTTTAGTTCAATGGTCATTAAATTAGCTTCATCTATAGCTTACCATCCTCAAATTTATGGCAAAAGAGTCAATAAGTGGTTGGAAATTTATCTTAGGCATTTTTTTCATAATGTAGATAGCATGTGTGGGACTCATGGCTACACTTGGATGGGTTTTCCTATAATAAATCTATCTATTCTAGTATTGGTGTTTCTCCCCTTAAGGCCTTATAAAATTATAAAGTGTCCCTTTCTATAGTTCTATTCACTAAGAAGATTAATCTTTATGAAACATAAGAGTTAGAACTTATGCAAGCTTTGCTTTAGCCATGCAAGTTGAATCTTTAAAAATCCCAAAGATCAGTTGAAGCTATATGGTGATAAGAAGAGATGCCCTATGGAGTGTCAAGAAGGTGAGTTAGTATTGTTGAAAGTATCTAAGTCTCAATATTCCACTTTGATGGATGGTTGAAGTAAAAAAAGAAGCTTTCCTCCAAATCTATCATTGAGTATTTGATCAAATGGAAGGGTTACCACTTATTGTGATACACATCAGCATATACTTCCTTGCAATCTTAAAGCATCAAGTAATCTTAAAGGATGTAGAAAAAAAAAGACAATACACTCTCACCTAATATAATGCATCAAAGCTTTTTGATCGAGTATTAACCACAATATTGAATATTCACAAGTTCTTTAGATTGACATTAGTGACCTTAGTTTGAAAAAGTATCTATGTGACTTGAGTTCTTTATTAGCTACATATCAAAATTAGGATCAAAGTCCCTAGGCTTTGGTCCAATGTCTTGCATTGTCATTTTGGATTTCGGCAAGTTGAATCTTGCATCTTCATCTTTCTTTCTTCTTTCGTGCATCTGTTTCAGAGAGCAAATATCCTCTGTATGGTTCTTCCTCAAACAATATGAATAGAAGGTCCCATGAATGGTTGGTTTTTGGGTACATTCAATTAGCTAAATGTCACGCTTAATGGCACTTTCCACACCATGTATTAGAATACATAACATCTCTCCCACCTCCCACAGGAGTGAATATATTGGCAGTATTTACCTTCAGTTTCTGTAGTTGTTCTATAATCACATCCATAAGCTCTTTTTTTATACTTGTGATCACTTTAAATTTTCACCTCTTGGAGTACTTGTAGTAGGGTTTTGAGAAGCTTCTGTAATCACTGCATACACTGGTTGGGTTGACCCAAAAGGTCCTTTGTTTTGGTCTAATTTAAAGCTCTTGTTGAGACTTAGGGTTGTTGATTCCAGTGGGTAGGATTCCACTATTGTTGAGTCACCATTGGAGGAATTGCTTGAGGCCACTGTTCTTGTGGTTGAACCATCGTTTGAGGCATTGTCATCTGTGGCCACTATGGATTAGGTGAAATGTACTGCGGTGTTGTTTGCATCTAGGGGTAGGGGTAGGGAACTATCCTTGGGACTGCATTTGGTGGATATATCATTCTTGGCGTGGAACAAGGTAGGACTCCTCTTCCTAAGGTCATTGACAACATTGCTTCAACTTCACCATATAGTCTTGCACCTTCCATTGCATCTTGTAGATTGACTAGTCTTCTCAAATCCACGAACTTGCAAAACTACTAAGAAAAACCCCCTTCTAGATGCCTTCATCCAAATGATGGTTGGTCCATCTCTTCAGTATGGATTCCATTTGTGAGACATAGGCTTCGACTTGTTCACTAGAGGATTGATTTAGGTTCATGAACTCCTCTCACATCCTCTCTTCAAAACCTTCACGCCCAAATTTAGTGAGGAAGACTATTCCATGAGCCAAAAGCTCTTGGCTCTTGTCTCTCATACCATTGAAACGTCATGCCTTTGAAAGTGGTGGGAAATATTTCTAACCAATGCTCTCGGGAGTTCTGGCATTATTAGCCACATATGCTACCATAAACTCTGCTACATGAAGATCAGGGTCTTCATTGTACTCTTCCTTAAAGATGGGCAATGGGACTACATTCGCTAGCCTATCATCAATATTTCCAAGACAGATTTGACTAGGAAGGAGACCTTGAGTCGCCATAGGGACTTCTGTAAAAAGTACTTTTAGGGCGTCAATGGAAGCTACTACTGCTGCAAGCTCATTCTGAGCCTTGATTTTTGCCTTTTCTCTTCTCATGTACCTCTGGACTTGTTCTAGTGATTACCTCTTGATTGCATCATTTATTAGGGGGTTGGCTCCACCCAGTTGGTCTATTCAACAGAATAGAATTAGAGGGGGCTTCAGTCTCTAGAGGACTCTTTAGCTAACATTTTTTCTGCTTCTTGCTTTTTTACATCTCTGAATTCAGCTTTCAAATTGCTATAGAGAGGAAGGTATTCCGTTTTGAAGGTATCAAAACTCATTCTTCTAAGGATCATTGTGGTGCCATTACCATAGTAATTCCAACTTCTGATAGTTTCAATAGTGTATATTGTGAAGAATACTCTATCCACCAACTTCCAGTGGGTTGCTAATTGGACAAACAAGAGATTGTAAGTGCACCATGTGTCTCACATGTCTTGCCATCAAGCATCCACAAACAAATGCCAACTCTTTGCTTTCTTGTTTTCGTAAACATCCACTAACTATAACTCTTGAAGCTTCTTGATGATCTACCACTTGATAATGTCTGTAAACTTCTCGATGAATGCCAAATCTCCCATGGATGATCATTGTCTCTATTTTTTCACTTCAGTTTGTTCCCAAACAGTTTGCTACCAAAGTGCACGTCTATCTTGATTCAACTAGGGAGAGGAAATAGTCCACCATATAGAGCATGCATTAAGATGGTGATATGTTTCTGCCATCGTGGAATGAACTTTTTGTCGAAAATGGCTTTTGCACAATGAGAATCTCCAATTCTTCAATGGTTGAAGGAACTTTGCAAACTCCCATTGAATTCTTCTCTTCTTCGCAATGCTATTTCCTTCATTTTCAGCCTCTTGTGATGTGTGTTGATGATGGCAATTGTCCCCAGTTGCGCACCAAGAGCATGAAGCCCCACAAGAAACACCAAGGAAATAGAGTTTATATTGCAAGAAAATCTATCTTGTAGCATCAACAACTATCTTTTTCATCTTTTATTGATTACAACAAGGAAAAGAACACCATCTTTTTCATCTTTTATGTGATTACAACAACTATCTTTTTCATCTTTTATGTGATTACAACAAGGAAAAGAACACCATGAACAAGAAATCTTCACACAGCTTCATAAAAACAATTCTCCCACGGCTTTAACTTTAACAAAATCTATCATTCTCTTCATAATCTTCATAGAATTCTTTGATAGACATTGAAAACAAAAAAGAATACTCCACTTTGAATGGAAAGATATCACATATGATTCATCTTCAGAGATTCCATAACTTTCTCTCGCAATCTCTCATAGGTAAATACATTGTTTTGCATAGAATTGGCTATCTTTGACTCTCTCTCTCCCTCTCCATCAATAGTACATCATCTTCTCACTAAAATAATCAATAATCACTCATTATAACCCTTATTTGGTTGTGGATTCCCCTTCTAAGAGGTGTGTTTGATATGAAAAATCACTAGAGCCACTACAGTAGCTCTTCGTAGCTCTTCATTGTCAATTCACTCTAGTCTTCTCTTAAATATTCAACATCTACTTCTTCCACTTCCTTGAGATCTTTCAAACTTGCATTCACCTCCTTCCAAGGCTAGAAAAATTTCCCAAACTCCCACATACATTCCACAGAGCACTTACCGAGTGATGACTGGGAAATTTGTGCAAATATAGGCACCAAAATGTGCTCAACATGGAAACATCTTTTATGAAATGGCACTTTGATTTTGTACTCTCTTGTAAAAATTCAAATATGAAGCAATGTAATAATGTGGGTCCTTATCCTCACATCTTAAAATATGGAAAGGAAAAAAAAGGTCAAACGCCTTTTGTCCCATTCCAAAAATAAAGGGTCTTTAGACCTTAGCCAAGATGTGTGCAATTCAAATTTATAATATCAAGAAAAAGGAAAAGGTGGTTGTGAGTCGTGGGATTTGAGGGGTTGGGAGATTGAGGTGGTTACACCCTCTCTCTTCCTTTATCTTCTCACCTTACGGTTCATTTCCCTCTCTCCCATTTTGGCACAACATTTTCCTTCTTGTTCTTGTCTCTTTCTCTTATGCTTCATGCTCATTTTTATGGAGAGTGAGGAAGAGAAAGATGGTGAGGATGGTTTGAATCTATCAATCTCTTGCGTGCCTCTATCTTATGTGTTTTGAGGCATGGTTTCTTTGTGAGGAAGAAAGGTTTCTTGTAGGTTTTCATAGCCAGAAGATGTATTTGCAACCTCTCTTAGCTGGTTCGAGGTTCATATTGTGCCATGGCATGGTGCTGCTCATCGAGGCATATAGAACAGGAATAGGAACAAGAACATGAGCATAAGCTCTACAGAAGCTCAACAGAGGGTTACAGAAGGTCAATAGAAGACATCAAAATCACATAACTCATACTAAAACCATTCAAAACTATCAAAAACCATTCAATGAGCTTTCAAAAAACCTCAAAATTCATCAATAATTACTCCATGATTCATACAGAAGAAAAACAGAACAAAACAGAACACAAGAAGAGAGATGGAGATCAAAATATTTTCTTGTTAGTTTTTAATTCATTTTTTAAACATATAATATAATGTACACAAAGTATAGATAAGATATAACATAAAGGAAAGTGGCCTACTAAGTCAAATAGTGCATTATTGTCTATACTAATCAACTGGCTTTATAACTATGCTAGTTTCAAGTAGGTGCGATAAAGTAAATATAATGAATGATAAGTCAGTGGCTATGTGAGGATCATAATGACCACTAATGTGCTAAGTTTAGACATATAGATCCATCTAACTAGGCGTTCCATCATCAATGTCAACACATGTTGAGCTTGCCATCTCAACACTCCCCTTCAAGCTCAACTCTATCTCTGCGACTCCAAGTAAGCTTTGAAATTTTCAAAGCTTCTCTGCACCCAATTCCTTAGTGAAAATGTGAGCTATTTGACCCTATGTGTTGACATATACCAAGTCAATCCTCTGTGCAAGTATCTTCTCTCTTACAAAGTGGTAATGCATCTCAATGTGTTTTATCCTAGCATGGAATATTGGGTTCCTAGCTAGGTATATGCTGCTCATGTTATCATAATAAATGAGGACTGGACAATCTCCTTGCATATCCAAATTACCCGATAACTTTTACAGCCATATCACCTCACATGTTGCCATATTTTCATCTTTGGTACTTAGTCTTTGTACTTGATAAGGCAACCATAGGTTGCTTTTTGTTGCTCCACATAACTACTCTACTACCCAGGGAAAACATGAATATTAGTAGATCTTTTATCCACATGTAGACATGCTACCATTCAATCTGCATCTGTGTGCCCAAATACCTATATATCATTACATGTCTTGGAAAAAAGGTCCATAATGTAAAGTGGACTTTACAAAACTCAATATGCATCTAACTACATCCAAATGAGGCTTTCTAGGTGTCTGCATAAATTGACTAACAAGACTAATAGCATTTGACCTTATGATAGTCATGTAAATCAAACTCCCTACTATCCTCCTAAACATTTTAGGGTTCCTCTATCTCATTTCCAACATCAACATTCAACTTCACATTTTTCTCCAGTGGTACTAAAAGAGGTTGACATGATGCCATACCATACTTCGACAATATATCTAAGCCATACTGCCTTTGGGATAGCCATATACCATCATCACATCTAATCACCTCAATACTAACAAAGTACCTTGGCTTACCCAAATCCTTCATCTTAAACTTCTTCTTTAAGAAGTCCTTAACTTTAGCAATTCCACTATCGCTATCACCTATAAAAATCAAGTTATCCACATAGATGACTATCATGACCAAAGCTACATCTCCCTTTCTCACATAAAGTGAGTGATTAACATCAAAAACATAAAAGTCAATGTCGACCAAATACTCTTTGATCTTGTCAAACCATACTCTAGGTGGTTGCTTTAGCCAATAGAGTACATTCTTTAACCTGCATACATATGTGGGATGCTCTAAATCCTCATAACCTAATGGCTACTCCATAAACACCTCTTCTTGCTATTCACCATGTAAGATGGAATTCTTAATATCCATTTGCTACGAACTCTAGCCTTTGCTAGTGCCAAAGTAATCACATATATAATAGTTGTCATTCTAGCAACTAGACTAAGTGTCTCTTCATAATCTATGCTATATGTTTTAGCATAGTGTTTTGTAACTAGCCTAGCATTATACTTGCTAAAAAAACCATATACATTATGCTTGATTTTTTAAAACCACTTACACCCAATAGTTTCCTTGCCCTTAGGCAATGGTACTAGATCTCAAGTCCTATTGGCTTCTAATGTAGCCATCTCCTCATTCATTGTTGCATCCTAATGGGCATGACCAACAACATCCTCACAAGAAGTGGGCTCAACATCCTCAACTACCTTTACCATATAAGCATATTAGTAAGCTAGATAACCTTCAAAGCCAAATATTTTAACATGATATTTGACCCTACTAGGCCTACATACCATTGGATTACTCAGTGGAGCCATTACATTACCATATGCTCTCTATACACTTGATGTCTTCATTGAAGGAATACCAAGCTCATCATCCAAACTCTCTGAACCAATCAAATCTCTATCAAATTCCAAATAACTAGTAGATGCATCTTCACCACCCGATACTTTCTTATTCCCTTTGTCTTTATCTGCAACAGTTGTAGATGCACCTGAAGATGTGGGGCTACTCCTTAGTCTCTCAAACTAAGGGCTAACTATAGATGTAGTACCAAATGATGTTTTTGGTACACTAAGGGTCCATGATTCTTGTTTTTTTTTCTACACATAACTATTATCATCATCCAATGTGTCACCACTAGATGCATATCAACTGCTCATCCCATAAAAAATAACATCCTTGCATAGTGAACTCACATGTGACGGGGTTATAACAATGATACCCTTTCTGCTTTAAAGAGTATCCAATAAAAATAAAATTTTCATTCTTTGGATCAAGATTCTTTTGTATCTTATCTAGAACATAAACATATGCAATACAGCTAGACACTTTCAAGTGTGACACATCATAGGCCTTATTGCTTGTAAATCATTCTTCAGGGATCATCCCATGAGCTATAGCTATGGGAGTTCCATTTATAATATAGATAATGGTATGAATAGCCTTAGACCAAAAGTATTTTGGTATATTCTTTTCAGCCACATCAATACACATATAAATTCTATCATATGTTTATTTTTTCTTTCTACAACCCCGTTTTACAATGGGGTATACATGCAAATAGACTGTCTGAATCCACTAGTAGATCTTCTGTCTACTAGCCCAATCTGCATGTGTGTATTCAAAGACTTGTACATTCTTACCTACCTTATAAAAGAGTCCATAATGTAAAGTGGACTTCATATACCTCAGTATATGTCTAACTGCATCCAAATGAGGCTTTCTAGGCATCTCTATAAACTAACTAACAGGCCAACAACATAGCTCAAGTCTAGCCTTATGATAGTCATTTAAATTAAACTCCCTACTATCCTCGTTAACATAGTAGGGTCTTCTATCTCATCTCCAATGTCAGCACTCAACTTCAAATTTTGCTCCAATGGTACTGAAAGAGGCTTACATGTTGTCATACCATACTTGGATAACATATCTAAGCCATACTGCCTATGGAATAGCCATATATCATCATCACATCATCTGATCACCTCAATACCAAGAAAGTATCTCAGCTTACCCAAATACTTCATCATAAATGACTATGATGACCAAACCTACATCTCCCCTTCTCACATAAAGTGAGTGATCAGTATCCGAAATACAAAATCCAATATTGACAAGATACTCTCCAATCTTGTCAGACCATGCTCTAGGTACTTGCTTCAGTCCATAGAGTGTCTCCTTTAACCTACACACATATCTAGGATGCTCTAAATCCTCATAACCTGCTCGCTGCTCCATATATACTTCTTTTTGCAATTCACCAGCAATAAGGCATTCTTAACATCCATTTTCTAAAACTCCAACCTTTGGCTGATGCCAAGACAATCACTCATCTAACAGTTGCCATCCTATCGATTGGACTGAATGTCTCTTCATAATCTATGGCATATGTTTGAGCATAGCCTTTCGCAACCAGTACCTGCTAACAAAACCATCTGCATTATGTTTGACTTTGTAAACCCACTTACAGTGAATAGCTTTTTTACCCTTAGGCAAGGGTACCAAATCCCAAGTCTTATTGGCTTCTAATGCAGCCATCTCCTCATCCATTGATGTATCCCTATGAGCATGACCAATAGCATCATCAAAACAAGTGGGCTCAAACATCCTCAACTAGTTTTAGCATATAAGCATAATGGTGAGATACATAACCTTCAAAACCAAATCTTTTAACATGGTATCTGACCATGCTAGACATGCGTACCACTGGATCACTCAATGGAGCCTTTACATTACTATGAGCTCTCTGTACACGTAGTGTTCTGAATGAAGGAATACCAAGCTCATCATCCAAAATCCCTGAACCACTACAATCTCCATCAAATCCCAAATGACTAGTAGATGTATCATTACCATCTAGCACTTTCTTCTTTACTTTGCCTTTGCTTACAACACTTATAGATCCACCTGAAGATGTGGGGCTACTCCTTATGTCAAGATTGTGGGAGAGAAGGAAGGAGTCTCGCTTGAAGCTTTCTTGCTTGCACAATGGGGGAAGACACACAAGGGTGGAGGCTGAAAACAGTTTTCCTCTTCTTAGTTGTGTAAGCCAAAAGAACTCAAGTACAAAGAAATAGAAGAACCCTATATATGGGTCTCAAACCAAACTCAACTAACTAAGGTGGCATACTAACTGAGCCACGAACTAGAGTAGATAAGGATAGCTATCATGTAGCTATTATTCATGGGCGGTGTACCAACCGCATCTGCAACTGACAAGTCGGTGACATAAATATACAACGGTCACCCTGGCGTATCACGAGTGGAGCTCGATATCTCAACACTCCCCCTCGAGCTCAATCCCAATTCCTGCACACCAAGCAGGTCTCTGAACTTGCGCAGCTTCTCTGCGCCCAATGCCTTCGTGAATATGTCAGCTACCTGATCCTCTGTGCTGACATAAACTAGATCAATAAGACCTAGTAAAACCCTCTCTCGCACATAGTGATAATGCACCTCAATGTGCTTTGTTCTAGCATGATAGACTGGGTTATTTGCCAAGTGTATACTACTCATGTTGTCACAATAAATGACAACTGGCCCATCTGTAGACTGATGCATATCATAAAGTAGCTTATGCAACCAAGCTACCTCACATGCAGCCATTGCTGCACCCCTGTACTCAGCCTCTGTGCTCGACAAGGCAACTGTAGGCTGTTTCTTGCTGCTCCAAGTGACTGCAGCACTCCCAAAAGAGAATACATATCCACTGGTAGATCGTCTATCAGAAATACTACCAGCCCAATCAGCATCAGTGTATCCATGCAACTGTATCTGAACCCCAGTCTCATAAAATAGTCCATACTGCAATGTGGACTTCACATACCTAAGTATGCGTCTAGCCGCATCCAAATGTGGTTTCCTTGGAGCCTGCATAAACTGACTTACCAATCCAACAGCATAGCTCAAATCTGGCCTGGTAATAGTCATATAAATCAAACTTCCTACTATGCGTCTGTACATAGTAGGGTCTTCTAGAAGCTCACCTACATCTGTGCTCAGCTTCACATTTTGCTCCAAAGGAACTGAAATAGGCTTACAGCCTGTCATCCCATATTTGGACAGCATGTCCAATCCATACTGCCTCTGCAAGAGCTGTATCCCACTTGGTGATCTAATCACCTCAATGCCCAAGAAATAACGCAGCTCTCCCAAATCCTTCATCTCAAACTTCTGCTTCAATAGCATTTTCACATGAAGGATATCTTCATCACTGTCACCTGTCATAATCAAATCATCAACATAAATGACAAGCAGCATAATACCTTTCTCTGTTTTTCTCACATAAAGTGAGAAATCTGCCTTGGAAATCTGAAAGCCAATAGTGACAAGATACTGTCCTATCTTGTCAGACCATGCTCTAGGTGCTTGCTTCAAGCCATACAAGGCTTTCTTCAACCTGCAAACAAACTCAGGATGAACAGCATGCACATAACCTGGTGGCTGCTCCATATAGACCTCTTCTTGCAAATCACCATGCAAGAAGGCATTCTTTACATCCATCTGATGTAAAGACCATCCCTTTGATGCAGCCATAGCAATGACTGCTCTTACGGTTGTCATCCTTGCAACCGGACTAAATGTTTCTTCATAGTCAATGCCATATGTTTGGGCATACCCCTTGACTACTAATCTTGCCTTGTATCTGTTCATAGAACCATCAGCATTGTGCTTCACCTTATAAACCCACTTACAGCCAATTGCATTCTTACCTTTAGGCAAAGGTACTAACTCCCATGTAGCATTTGCTTCCAAGGCATCCATTTCTTCATCCATGGCTTTCTCCCATTTTTCTTTTCCCATGGCTTGCTCAAAAGATGTGGGTTCTGGTTCCTGTATCACTTTGACCATATATGCATAGTGAATGGCTGTAAATCCATCATATTTCAGCCTATCCACAGGATACCTAGCTCTTGTAGACCTGCGCAAAGTAGGTTCACTCCCAGGTGCTCTCAAAACATCCCTGGTCTTCCTTACTCCAGGTGTAACAATAGAAGGAATACCCAACTCATCATCAATGCTCTATTCTGAGCCACTGGATTCACCATCCACATAAGAGTGACCTGCATTCACATCAAACATGGGCTGATCAACCTTCTCTTTTCCTTTTCGTGATACCTGCATACCACTATCTGCATTGCTTTGAGAAGATTCTCCTGATCTCAATCTGCCTGTCCATGGCGAAGAATGTGAACCACTGCTAGAGGACGCTCTAGGTCCACTAATATTTTGTGACTGCTGCTGTGAATTCTGTGTAGCATTACCATTTTGTGCATCTTCATCATCAATCACATTTATTGGTTTATACCAGCTACTCATCTCATCAAAAACAACATCTCTGCTCACTGTAAACTTACGAGTAGAAGGGTTATAGCATCTATACCCTTTTTGCTGCAGAGAGTAACCAATAAAGATGCACTTCTCAGCTTTTGGATCCAACTTGGATCTCAGCTCATCTGGCACATGTACATAGGCAATGCAACCAAAAATTTTCAAATGAGAAATATCTGGTTTCCTACCAGTATACCTCTCCTCTGGAGTCATTCCATGTATTGCTGCAGTGGGAGTCCTGTTCATTATGTAGACTGCTGTAGCAACTGCTTCAGCCCAATAAAAATCTGGCAAGTCTTTTTCATTGAGCATGGCACGAGATACCTCTCCAATATGCCTGTTTTTCCTTTCTGCAATTCCATTTTGTTGTGGGGTATAACTGCATGAATATTGCTGCTTTATGCCATGCTCCTGCAAGAACTTTGCAAACTCATTTGAGAGGTACTCTCCCCCTCCATCTGACCTTAGGCATTTTATCTGCAAGCCTGTTTCTTTTTCAACCATAGCTTTAAGAGTTTTGAAATGCCCAAAAACTTCACTTTTCTTTTTCATAAAATACACCCAAACTTTTCTACTATAGTCATCAATAAAACTGACAAAATAATGACAGCCTCCAAGAGATACAGCTTTAGTTGTCCACACATCAGAGTGAATTAATTCCAATGGCTTCTCACTCTCTTGAACATGTCTAGGAAATGGTTTCCTTGCCTGTTTTCCAAACTGACAGGCTTCACATACCTTATGCATTTCTGCAACCTTGAATTTGGGCAATCCTGCAACAATATTTTGGGCCTGCATTGATTTAAGTCGCTGTACATTAACATGACCAATGCGTTTATGCCAGATATCAATATCTGCAACTACACCGGTCCCATGTGCAAACATTGCTGCACTCAATTCAGACATGTCTGCATCCAATGTAAACATTCTGCCATTCTTCTTTCCTTTTGCTATCAAGCGACCTTTATTTTTCATATCCTCAACAAAGCATCCATGAGGATTAAATCTGACCTGCAAGCCCTGTTCAACCATTTGACCAACTGAAACCAGATTCTTGGTGATATTCGGGACATGAAATACATCGGACAGGTATTTCTTTTTCCCACCCTGCATAGACAAGGGAATTTTTCCAATCTGCACAATAGGATGTGCAGTATCATCACCAGTCTCCACAAATCCTGGTTTTTCCATTTTCCTTGCATCCTCCATCCATTCTGCATGACCTGTCATGTGGTTTGATGCACCTGAGTCAACATACCATACATCATTGCTTTCTTCTACACTTGTCATAGAATTGTTCATGTGCTGCACCATGAACAAATGCTCATTTCTGTCATCACCCTGTCTACTAGAAGATGCATAATTCCCTTATTGCAGTTTTCCATTCATGATGTCATTCTGCTTTTTATAGCAGTCTTTAGCCATATGACCCATTTTACCACAGTAGTAGCATTCAACATTACTGTTTGCATTTTGGCCTCTTTGCCATCCACCACGACCTCTTTGGCTCCCCCTGCCTCTAGAGTTACCACGTCCTCCTCCATAGGACTGGTTTTCTTGAGTTTGCTGCATATTCTGATTTTTGCCACGGCCTCCAAATCGGCCTCCTCTACCTCTGCCTCTACCTCTTCCAGCATTTGAGTAGAAGACAGCTTCTTTTGAAGTTCCTCCTAAAGAAGATGCACCACCATTTCTCTGTTCCTCAGAAATTAGAAGAGCAATCAACTCCTCAAAATCAGGAAATCTTTCACGAACTGAAATGGATGTCCGAAACTGTGCATAATCCTTTCCTAGACCATTCAAGGTCACGGAAACTAAATCATCATCTTCCACTGGCGACCCAATGGAAGCAAGTGCATCTGCAATCTTCTTCACCTTCATGTGGTAGTCGTTGATGCTCATACTTTCTCTTTGCACATTATGCAACTCTTGCTTGAGCTGCATTTTCCTGGCTTGCGTATTTGTGCTATACATTTTTGACAAAGTATCCCATGCCTCCTTTGGCGTACTTGCATCCTGAATATGCACAATCATAGAGTCTGAAATACTGATAGACAGCCAATACATAACTTTCCTGGCTCTCTCATGCCATGTTTTAAATGCCTGCATTTGTTGTTGATTGGGAACATCAGGAAGAACTGGTTCTTCTTCATTTCCTGCAACAAATTCCCAATATCCTTTTCCCATAAGGAAATTCGTCATTCTAAACTTCCATGCCTGGAAGTTGTTCTTGTCAAGCTTTTCAGTGACAATCTGTGAAAGAGAATCAGACGCCATTACAGAATACTGCAAGAAATTCTGTCACTGCAAAAAACACAGCTTCACCCTCACAGGGGCAAATCTGCAAAACTGGCGAAAGTGGTATTTGACCACACAGTCACTTCCTAGTGACGATTTTGCATAAACAGGAACCAAGGATGATTCTGAAACTCCCAATGTCTCTGCGCACAAGCATACGATGCAATTTCTACAGTAACTTTTCACCGACCTGTAGAACAGTGGTCGCACAGCATAAAACTGAGCCTTTTCTTGAGTGCGTGCAGAAAACTTCCGTCTGCAAAACAGGCCCCGAAATGGCCTCAAATAAAAAAAACAAGGTCGCCAAGGGCTAAAGGCCTCTCCCGCAGCATATACTGCCCTCTTGCTTCACCGCGAAGGGCGTCTCAACCTGAGACAATGCACTCCTGCAATTTCCGGCTGTGCTACCTGCAGAGATCTGCTCCCAAAACAGGAAATGAAAGCAACACTGCTCCTCTTACCAGACCACCGCGAGCTTGGCTTGCTTTCTTGAGCTCCTTACCACGAACAAGGCTCTGATACCATGTCAAGATTGTGGGAGAGAAGGAAGGAGTCTCGCTTGAAGCTTTCTTGCTTGCACAATGGGGGAAGACACACAAGGGTGGAGGCTGAAAACAGTTTTCCTCTTCTTAGTTGTGTAAGCCAAAAGAACTCAAGTACAAAGAAATAGAAGAACCCTATATATGGGTCTCAAACCAAACTCAACTAACTAAGGTGGCATACTAACTGAGCCACGAACTAGAGTAGATAAGGATAGCTATCATGTAGCTATTATTCATGGGCGGTGTACCAACCGCGTCTGCAACTGACAAGTCGGTGACATAAATATACAACGGTCACCCTGGCGTATCACGAGTGGAGCTCGATATCTCAACACCTTAGTCTCCCAAACCAAGGGCTCACTATAGGTGTAGTACTAGATGATGTTCTAGCCCACTTAGACTTTGTGATTCTTGCTTTTCTTTTTACACATAACTATCATGATCATTATCATCATCTAATACATCACTAGCAGGTGCATACCAACTACTCATCTCATAAAAAATAACATCCCTGCTCACTCTGAACTCACCTATGAGAGGGTTAAAACAACGGTACCCTTTCTGCTCTAAGGAGTATCCAATAAAAATACATTTTTTAGCCTTTTTATCAAGCTTCTTCCATAGCTCATCTGGCACATGAACATATGCAACACAGCCAAATACCTTCAAGTGTGATACATCGGGCTTCTTGCCTAGTAAAGCATTCTTCGGGAGTCATCCCATGAATTGCAGTTGTGGGAGTTGTGTTCATAATATTGACAGCAGCAATATGGACAGCTTCAGACCAAATTTTTTTTGGCATATTCTTTTCAGCCATTAATGCATGTGCAACTTTGCAATATGCCTATTTTTTGCAACCCCATTTTGCATGTGCAATATACCTATTAATGCATGTGCAACTTTGCAACCCCATTTTGCTGTGGGGTATACCTACAAGTAAATTGCCTCTTTATTCCATGAGTCCTCAAGAATCCACTAAACTCATTAGAGAGGTACTCTTCCCATCCATCTTATCTCAAGCACTTCACTTTCAAGCTTGTTTTTGTTTCACAACTGCCTTGAAAGATTTGAAGTGCTTAAATATATCACTCTTTTCCTTCATGAAATATACCCATAGCTTCCTTGAACGGTCATCAATTAAATGTGTCAACGTATTTGCTGCTACTGAGATATACATTTTGTGTAGGCTTCCAAACATCTATATACACTACATCAAGTATATTTTTGCTTTCTTTGTCATGTGAGAAGAGTTGTCTCCCCTACTTATCAAACCGACATGCTTCACAAACTTTATGAAATTTTGCAACTCTAAAAGAAGGAAACCATGTAACCAATCCTCTGGAATGCATTAATTTCAGCATTTACACATTTGCATGTCCAATACGTTTATGCCATATTTCAATGTTTGCAACAACTCCCTTTCCTTTGGCATACATAGCAACATCCATTGCAAGAATTCCAACATCTAAAGTGAACATGCGACCAACTCTACTTTCTTTTGCGACCAACTTGTACTTATAATTAAAGTCTTGTACAAAACAACCTTTTGTATTGAATCAAACCTACAATCCTTGCTCTACCATTTGGCCAATAGACACTAGATTCTTTGTGATTGATGGCACATGTAATACATTTGTTATCGGCCATCATGCAAGGACAAGGGAGCCTTTCCACTGTGTGAAATTAGGTGGCATGAATCATCACCTGTTTGCACATAACCTAGATTTTGTAAGTCGTGTATCTCTCCAAACCATTCAACATGAATGGTCATATGATTAGATGCACCCGAATCGACATACCATACATCATCAAGTGTCCCCTTTCCTGTAACTGCATTCATCATATGCTACATAATAAACAAACACTCATTTTTATCTTCATTCTGTTGTGAAGATGATGTATAGTCTCCTTGCTGCAATTTACCACTGTGAATATCATCCTTCTTAGCATAACAATGGGCTGCAATATGACCTGTTTTGCCACAATAATGACAAATAATAGTAAAATTTCCAGAAGCTATGTTCTGCCATTCACCTCTTCCTCTAGAGCTCCCCCTGTCTCTAAAGTTTTATTAGCCTCTTGAAACTTGCATTTCACCAAATTGCTGATTGAACTAGTTTTGTTGGTTATCGCCAACATGTTCCATACCACGGCTTCTCAAAGAAGATCTACCACATCCCTGTCCTGAACTTGAGTAAAATGCTTAGACTTGTTCACCATTTCTTTTAAACAAGTTACCCTGCATATTAATCTCTTTGGTAATCGTGAGAGAGATCAACTCATTAAAATATGAAAATGGCTTTCATACATATATTGAAGTAACAAATGACTTCCATGACTTCTTATTATTAAGGCCACTCAAAGTGGATGAAACCAAATCATCATTATCAGGCATTGCATCAATCGCTGCTAAAGCATCTACATTGCTCCTTACCTTTAAAATATACTCATTGACATACATTTTCCCTTTCTTCAAGGTATTCGACTCTTGGTTGAGTTGAATCTTTCGTGCCTTTGTATTTACTAAAAACATGTTCTCAAAATTTGTCCAAGGTGCATGTGAAGTTTTTGCATTCCTGATATGTCTCAACATAGTATTATCAATAACTGCAGATAGCCACTACATCATCTTTTTATCTTTTGCATTCCATTCTTTCCATCTCTTTAATTCATTTGCAGTCTAAGGAATATCTAGCTTTGGCTCCTTTTCTTCACATGAAATAAACTCATAAAGGCCCTTTCCAATGAGGAAGTTCATCACACGGAACTTCTGTGAAGGGTAGTTGTTCTTTTCGAGCTTCTCAATAAAGGGATTTCCATTGTTCTCTGCCATTATCACAAAAAATAAATCAACGCAGTAAGCTAGTCTTCTACAACATTTCATAACAAGTGCACAACAATACACCAAGCAACCTTTTTCACCGATTGTCAATAGTACATGTAATCTACAACCTGTTTGCAAATAAAACTTATGTTTTCTTATTGGCAAACACCTTAAAAATTACAGATTCAAAATCTGTAACTTGTGCATCCACTTTTGGTCAATGTATACGAAATCACAATGTACCTTGAAACTATTGTTCGCAACCTTGCAGCTCTAAAACAGGGCCTGAAACAGCCTCAGATGCCCAAAAAAACAACATTAGTAATCCTGAAGTATTATGTTCTTGTAGACGTTTCTACTTTTATTGTTTTAAATATTGTTGTGGCCATCATGATCATTTGAAAATAATCCAACCCTAATTTTCAAGGGAGATAACAAGTTGTGATGAGTATAGATATAGATATAATATACATTATTTGGATGTGCCCCTACCCTAGAGGAGCTATACAAGTATATGAATAGATCCTTACCCATAATGGATGTACATGGGCATACAAATCCTAGTGGCAAGCCCTTTTGCATCACATAGTACATAAGTAGCTTCTTTTACATCCTTCTCAATATTTAAACCATTAGCACCATGCACTCTACCATCCCCCAATCCTCTTACATCAACTTAGCAATTTCTATTAGGTAGGAAGTTTTCACAAGTGTAGTAGTCTAAGAGAGTAGCAATAGTTGTGAATGTCATAGGAGTAAGGAGTGGAAGAGGTAGAGGATGCTTGTGTCACTATTTTGGAGATGGAAGTAGCTCTTTAATGAGCACCACCTCCTTAAAATCCTATTTAATGAGCTAGGTAAGTGGCTGTACCTACCCATTCCTTACACTATAAGATATCTTACCCATTAGATACAAATATCTAAGCTCATTTTGGTAGACCTTTCATATATGTTCACATACATCTTCATTAGGGGAGTTTTGAGGTCTCGAAAAAATACCATGTAAGTGATCCTAGAGAGAAAATATTTTTTTATTTTTTATTTTTTAATATTTTGGTAAGTAAATACATAAAAACTTGTTAATAAGTCATTGTCGTGACATTCTCGTAGTCACATCAAACCTAGAAATCTAGGCCACCATAAAGGCGACAAAGATTATCATAATGAAGATCTTACTCATCCTCATTAAATTGAAAACTAATATTCAATTTGATTGCTTCCCTCCATTCTCACTCTCTTCTTTCTTTCCCATCCTTAGTAGTTTCTTCTTCGTTTTCCTTCTTATTTCTAATTTGCATACTTTTTCAATCCAATCGTCTAATCACATCCTTAGCTATGGATCAGTTATCCAATGATCTCTATAGCTCTAGTAAAAGGCATCTCTATCATCTTCATATTGAGTTGGATAGTGAGTATGAACTAATAAGGAAGAGAACAAGACCCATTACTATTATAGAGTCTACGAGAAATATACTCAGGTTTGAAGGAAAGAAGAATCTTGATCTTTGGTTAGATAGCAGGCTATATCCCAAATATCCTAGCAAAAATAGCACTCCGTCTTTCTATAATAGCTCTTCATTGTTGAGGTTCATTGGTGATGGTTATTATGGGTTTCTAGGCTATACACTTAACTTGGTTGCAGAAAAGGATGTCCTCAAATTGAAAAACCATCTTTTATAAAAACATAATAACAAGTTACTGTAGAAGCTAGAAGGCAATCAATAGAGGATTCATTTGTTGGAGAAACACATCAAATCTTATCAACGAAAGAAAACTTTTTAGGACTTCAAAATCAACAAAAGGCTCTCAGAAATATTAAGAGTCTCAGATGAGGAGGAGGTGGTTGTAGTAAAAGAATCCAAGTAGCAAGGTACTTTTGTTTTTACTTTAAAAATATGAAATATGAATTTGTTTATAATTTTGTATTAATTTGTGATGTTGATTTTGTTTAGGTCTCTTCTTTAACCGAATGTAAGTGAAAGAGATTCTTTGCAACCATCTTAGTTTTATTATCATCTTCTTCCTTCAGTAATTTCAAAATATAGTTTGGAGAAGAAGAAATTTAAAAATATAAAGAAACAATGCTTGGAGTCATTTATAAAGGATCTCTCTTTGGATACTGAGCTAGTGCAGAAGACACTAGATAATATTGGTATTAGTCGAGATTCTTATATATAACTTTTCTAGCTTTTACAGTCAAATATGAAGCAAGGTCAAGTACATAATTGCATATTTCCAAGGCCATCTGTGATTAGAACTATTAGAGAGTGTGTGAATAACAAGGTAATGGAGATTCTGGGTCAGCCTTTCTATATCAAGGCTAGCTTCAAGGGAAAGAAAAAGGAAGTTGTATTTAATGGATTTAACAATATTTTCCTTGACTTTCCCACCCTATAATGCTTAATGATTAGATTCTATGACTTGTCACTAGAAGAGGCACAAGGAGTGGCTAGATTTGTGGTTTAACTTGATGAAAGTGAGATTCTAAAATGTACAAAACTAGAGAGGGTCTCTATTACCTTGATGAATAGATCACTTTTATCATATCATTACAATCACTCAATGTCATTTAGTGTTTAATCCGAGCACAACATCTAGTGGCTAGGAGTTTTTGAAGTAGATACAGAGAATTTTGATATATTGTATTGGATTTTTCATCGAACACCAATACTTGATGTTATTAAGAGACAACAAGCAGGAGAAGAGCTTTTTGTTGAAGGATTTGGGAACTATAAGATTGAGTGGCACATAGTTAGTGACTTAAAGATACTTAAATCTATGTACAATGTATCAAAGGGAGCCAACTCTAGATCTCCTTGTCTATATTGCATGTCCGCAGCCATAAAGTTAAACTCAAAAAATTGGAATAGAGCTCCCTCTAGGCACAACAAGGATCCACAGTTTAAGTCACTCCTAGATATTCCTTTAGTGAATGCCCATATCTATACACTTCATGCACTTTGTAGGATAATTGAAAAGCTTGTTCATCTTTATATAGGATTTGCATGGAAGCTAAAGCCATTATCAACTAGAACAAAGATTGAAATTGTCTTATCTACAATTGGTTTGCATGGTGGTAGTGCTGTTATTGAGCCAGATCTTCAAAAGTCTAAGGATGGCAATTGTGTCCTTAAAAATTCATCTATTGGTGGAGTGAAGGCTAGAAGGTTCCTAGACTTTCATGGGTAACTTGGTAAGATAAACTCTAGGAATGGTGGCTCAACTATTAGATACAACCAATGGAAGTGCCTACACCATGCAGTTAAGGATCATACTGATAATGGACAAGCTCGGAATAGAAAAGCCAATGTTTGGGAAACACTAGACAAAGTATTCTTTTATTGTGATAAAACAAAGTGGAATGATGATGATCTCAAAGACTTTAAAAACCAATTGAATCTTTTTAAAAAGGCAATGACAGAAGCTTGGGGTAATCAACACTTTACTTACTATATGGTAAGAATTTTGCATATGTATGTCTCTTTATTATCTAACTCATATAGGGTTTTCTAATTGAATTTCTTTATTTGTTAACTATGCAACATATTTTATACAACTATGCTCCATATTTTATCAAGAAATATGGATTCTATTTATTTGTCAACCCAAGGTATGAAAAAATCACATTATCAAGCAAGAACGAAATACTTTAGACACACAAGACATGGAGATGGAAGATACAAAGCAAACAGTTTCATAGAGAACTTTCAATGGTTCTACAGACAAATTTGGCACAAATTCAAGCTCAAAGACACAATCACATAATCTAATACATCATCTTTGGCAAGGACTATATCCACTATTACCCAAAAAAGAAAAGAGGGATATTTAAACTCTTGCGCAAAGCAAAGATATTCTGAATGGTTACAAACTAGACAAAGAGATGGAAAAAGATGGATTTGAAGAAACCCTTGACATCTTTTAGTTTGACTCTGTTGTAGAAGAGTCTTTAGTTTCAAGGAATTCACTAGGTCCTTTAAGGGAATCTTTTGTTTCATCCCACTCGATGAGACCTCTACATTTCAAGAACTCTTGTTTCCTATAGCTTGGAAGGAGCTTCAAATTCTTGGCATCTCCTACATGGGAGAGCAAATAAGAGGCAAGAAATCCAAAGTATCCTTCCCTAGATCCACTGTATCTAGGCATGAAGCCAAAAACTCTTACAGCTTCTTCCTTCTCCACCAAAATTATCTTGTCTGAATCTCTATTGAAAGCTGGAGATCCAATCACCTTGGAGATAGATTTCAAAGCCATTATTGTTAAGCTTTGAGAACTTGACAACCTGCTACCATAAATTGTAACTATTTGATTATTTAAGCTTCCAATATAATGACCAAGGCCTTGACTTTTACCAAGCTTCAATGGCCTTGAGCCCTTGGCTCTTCCAAGAAAGTTGTCTGCATCTTCAATTTTTATTTACACAATAGTATAATATGTTAGTAGATAAATATTTAAAAATAATTTTCTATAATGCATAACATACTCTAATATAAATCACAATGGATATCTTAGAATTATCTTTCATACACCTTAGGGTTTTCATATTCTTCAAGAAGACTATCATCATATAGATTTATTGAACTTTTTGGTTTCTCCTCTAATAGAGACTTCAATTTCTCTTCATACCCCATGTTATCAATACCAAGTCTCTTTTGAATTTGTAAGTACTCTTCCTCTATAGGTATCCCTCCCTTTTCATATTCCATGATCTGATTAATATAAGAATGCAAGGCTACAAAATTATCTTTAAAATTGTCTCGCTCAACATCAAGAGTTGCTAGCAATTCCTCTTCATAATCTATAAAATTATTATAATTTTGATCCCATGCAACAAGGATTGCCAAGCAATAATCTTTTCTAAGATGAAAAAGGTGTTGAATATCATTTAGCAATACATATCTTTTATTTTTAATGAGATAACTGGGAAATGTTGATACACATTCAAGAGGACCTGTTTCAATCTTTGCACTCAACTCTATCTCCTTTTCTTCCACATTTGTAATGTTCTCACTTTTAAATAAATTCTCAATATCCTACTAAAACATTTCACCCATCTCTTCAACTTCTTTGTCTTTGCACACAATATCATTCATCCTCTTCTCTTGTATTGTATCTGAAGAACAATTATCCATATATTGAAGATATATAAGAAATCCAACATCCTTTAGTACAAGAAGACATTGTTGCTGATTCTAATGAAAAGGGCAATCTAGTTTCCACTTCTTGAATTCTTCATCAATGAGGCTAAACCTTGTTTGCAAAGTTGTTCTAGCAGCATTGGAAGCTTCCATTACATCGCTATAATGGACAAATCCCTCAATCTCTAGGCCTTCCTCATTTCTATCATAAAACTCCCTGAAATCCTTTAGTTTATCTTCAAGATCCTTCAAAAACTCTTGCAAATCAAAGGAAAATTGAGCATATCTCTGATGTAAATAAATCTAGATGAATTTCCACTTGCATGAAGAAAATCAAATAGCTTTTCATCACATATATCCTCCAGATCCTCCTCCTCTATTTCCTCTAAAGACAACTTCCTTTTAGTCATCCTAATTACTCAAAAAAAAAGGGGCATAATTTAAATCCACATTTGCTCATATCCAGTAGACTAAAGAAAGATTGCTTAAAAAATTTAGGAAATAAAAGATGAATGAAATGAATTAAAACTTTATGCAATAGAGAAATCATGAAATTCCAAGTCTCATCAATCAAACTTTGTTTAACATTTAGAACTCATGAAGCGCGAAAACAATGATTCAGACCACCTCACAGTTCACAAAATCGTGTTTCACACATCACTTATAAAAAACTTGACGATTTTATATTTTATACATCTGGAAAATTTGAACAAAACAATCTGTTAAGAATATCAAAACAACATCGTTTAACATGTGTACTAGACAAATATTGATAGAAAAACAAAGTAAAACCATTACATAATTTCAAAGTCCCTGATATATATTTATCCTCTTAAACCAACTAACAAGATGGTGGATCTTTCTCCTCTTAAACCAACTAACATCTTCAATGTCTCCTCAAAATTCAAGATTGCACAAAAAAATATTAAAAAATGTGTGATACCTGGTATTTGCAGGTCTTGCTCTTGAGAATAAATGGTTTCTTGTAAGAATATGCTTGGTTTGGCTTGTGATGCTTACAAGATACATAGCTCGTCAAAGACAAGACAAGATACCTGAGAGAAATAGTAACCAAAACCCGAACCTCAGTACTCATATATATATGCTAACAATCACCGCATGTCTAATAAAAAAGTACATTTCACTAATTCATAGGAGATGCACTTAAAATGAAAAATAAATTAAAAATAAATTAAAAATCAGAGTCATAAAAGCGCTATCATACAGAAAAAGTAAGTGACACGTGGCACAACTTCCCATGCAAAAATGGTTTGCAATCGCATGTGTGAAATTAACTACGTATTATAGTAGTCACACGTGTAAACCAACATCTTTATAAACTCGATTTTTGAACTGCAAAAGAGTTTTTCCGACGACAAAGCTCTCTCTATACTCAACCATACTACTAATTTGATCGCACTGCAAAATTATTCTTCAACGCAAGGCTACTAAAGAAGGCTTCATTACCCAACATATGCACTGGATCACCCTCAAGAATATAAGTTTTTTGCTCAAATATGAGTAAGCTCTGAATCCCTTGATAATTTCTACCAAATCATCCCCAAAAATACCAAACGTATGAAACGCGATGGGTGCTAGGTTTCTCTTGTCCATGTGAGGCCTCCTCGTATTTCATATGACTAAGGCCTACACTGTTTCTGTTGTGACATGGGTGTAAGATTTTTCTTTTTGACAAATTGTTTTTCTCTCCCTCTCCCCCCTGCCGTGTGCATGGCGGGGAGGGAGAGAGAGAGAGAGTGTGTGTGTGTTATGTGGAAGATGGGGGGGCATGCAGCCCCCTAGGTGGCAGGTGGCACCGCCATTCCACCTCCCCCCCTCCACCTATAAACCTCTCCCTCCCCTCCTCTGTTGCAGGCCCCCCCTCTGCGTTTGTCAATAGTCTGTCGTAAACACCCCCCCTCTGCGTTTACGACAGACTGTCAGAGCCCTCCTCCCCCATTAGTAGAAAGAAGCTCCCCCTCCCCTTTTATCGTCGACTACAACGAACCCCTTGCTGGCGATAACAGTGCCCCCCCTCGTGATCCGAGTGAAGGAGGAGAAAGAAGAGAATTAAGAGGAAGAGAAGAGAATTAAGGGGAAGAGAAGAGAAATAAGGGGAAGAGAAGGAGAATAAGAGGAAGAAGGAGGAGGAGGAAGAGAAGGAGAAGAAGAAGGGTGAGAGAGAAGAGAGAGAAGAGGAGGAGAAGGAGAAGGAAGAGAAGGGTAAGAGAGAAGAGAGAGAAGAGGAGGAGAGAAGAAAGAGAAGGGAAGAGGAAGGGAGAGAGAGAAGAGTGAGAAGAGTGAGAAGAGGAGGAGAAGAGAAGGAAGAGAAGGAGAAGAAGAAGGGTGAGAGAGAAGAGAAGGAAGAGAAGGGAAGAAGAGTGAGAGTTTTTGGCTAGCTACTTACCATGGCCCCCAAGCGCAAAGATGGAGTAAAGACCGTGGAATCTACCCTAGTTGCTCAAGGGACAAGTACAGATGGAATTCATGGTACATTTGGAGCTGTTGGAATTGCGGCCATTAATGGAGCATCCGGCATAGCCAACGTGGGAATTAGCACAACTCCAGACCCCATCTCGCGGAACCAGGCTCTCCTTGGCCTAGAGAAGACTATTGATTTCATTTTGCCACATGGAATGATAAGGGTTTCATAATATGTCACATAAAATGATAGACTTTCACTTAGTTTAGTGCATGATTTGTTAACTATAATTCATGGTTTACTTTCGTGATTAAAATAAATACATGAAATATTAGTTTCCATTCATAGGATACAACGGCTCAGAAGCATAGAGAACTTGTCATCTATCTTGCATTCCACGCAGAAGATAGGTCTTGATCTTGCTCAAATAGGTTGTCTTATCATATGATAGCCAATGTTTATGCTTGGAGACCGCATGAAATATTAGGAAAATTTTGCATTTAGAATACTAACAGGTTCTTAGACTTTCATGGATCGCTTACAAGGAAAGATTTTTAAGCATTATATGATTATCTTTTACCTATGTTAGATATATACTCAAGTCACATGAGACCCTGCACTTTAGGAACAAGTACTCATTGCCAGATATGAAGAGAGTTAAAGATTATTTAGGCTGTACTAATATATTAAACGCACCATGTGCATGCGAGATAAGTTTAATTGGAAAATTCTGCATAGCATCGCACTAAGAGAGGATGGAAAGAATGTATGACAAAGTCTTGCAATATATTGTGTTTTGAAGATTACCAAGTATGTTAAAAAATGTGCAAAGAATCGAGGGTTCACAACTTGGAACCCTAGAATAAAACCCAGGGGAAAGAGAGATTCAAAAGAAGCTGAGTGATTAAACACACGTGATGTGAGTTGTTCTTAATGATCTTGTCTTGGATTATTGGAAGTGGATACCCTCCTAGTTTAAGCTAGGCTAGTAACCTGACTCCAAATGGAATGTTGATCAAGGCTTATGCTTGGTTGTCTTGCAAAAGGATATTTCTAAGTGAATTTGGCTAGTTGCCTTGGTAAGAGGAGATCTTGCTAAGGACAAGTGGTTTATAAGCAAAGTGATTGCTTGATGTAGAAAATGATATTTTCTTGATTGAAAATGAAAGAGATGTTTTCCTTAGTAATTGTTTGTAAGCTGGTTGCTTCAACTGTGATTGATTCCCTAAAGGAATAATTAAGGAAGGTTGGCGCTAGCTACCCCCGACAAGCTGCCAAACCCTAACCAAGGGGGTTATGAATCCGCACTGAGAATGTGGACCGAACCTACCGCGAGAGGCCTCTCTGTGGAAATTACTTAGAGTAGGAGGATGCTTGGGTGCTAGTGGGGGCTCTGGCCGTAAATCCCAATGCCTCCGGGCCCTACACAAGTGCTCTACGTGACTCAGATGGGATCTTGAGGCCTTGATACTAGTTACAAGGCGAAATCTTGGGAGGATAGACCTTCGGGTTTGATTGCCAAGAGATGGAAGGATTTTTTTGCGGAGGCAGAAAGGAACACTTAATTCTCCTGTATGGGCAGGAGACAAGCATTAATCTGAAGATAAGTTAAGGAAGTGTTTGATCTTGTTTTATCTTGTTTTCGTGTCAATGCCCTAAATTATGTAAAGGAACCTGTGCTTAACATGGTTAATTAAGGAAGCTATTTTTATGTGTCAAACATAATGTGGTAGGTAATTAGATAACTAAAACAACCCCCGAGGGAAGCGTGGTGGATGTGACCAATGGGTCTATCCTACGGAAGGGTGGTCTCAGTTAGCCGAGAGCTTTCCTCAAAAGGAAATGTTAACGAGTAATGTTAGGGAAGGACGACAATGGCCTAAGACAATGTTGGATAGAATCCTGATTCATACCGTTTTAGGGGACCGGAATGGGACTATGCCCTATGGGCAGAGAGGTCGAGCGATGTATCCCTCTTGTTTCCCATTCTCTTTGAACCAAGTGCGGTATGAGTCTACTTGGGTCCACTTGTATCTACGCAAAGTGGAGGGGCTAGAGACCGACGCTAAAAGGCTATTAGGAAGACTCGACTGCTAGGAACCTGGAATTCAAGTCGATCCTAGTGGAAATAGCTGGATAAGTTCTATTGCGGGGCAGACTCGAGAGACCCTAGTTGGCAAATTCCGTGTCATTCCTTGGGAGTGTCGGGTGGCGTCTTCTAGATTGATCTCTCAGTGGGTTGCTGAGACGTGTCCCGCAATTTGAGGAGCGAGCACGTTACAGTTGGTATTAGAGCAAAACTTCTTAATGATGCATGATTGATTAATGTTCAGAACATAGACATAACCTAAATAACCTAAGTGGTATGGCTTGACTGTCAAGCACCTTCTGCACCTACGAATGCTAACATGCAAGAGAAGAAGTTCCTTCTCAAGCAAATTAGGCCACCTGAGTTTGATGGCAAGGGAAGGGTTGTTCAAGTGGACACCGAGATCTCGATTGAGTCCATGGAGGACTATTTTGAGGCAGCAGGTACTGCACCTACTAACCAAGCCATGCTCACCAAACTTAAACTTACAGGCGAAGCGAGACTTTGGTGGAAACAGTGGTGCAGAGACCAAGCAATCTCAGAGGGGACAGTCACTTGGAACAAGCTTAAGGAAGCTGTGCAAGGGAGGTATCTGCCACCTGCATATCGCACATAGAAGATGAATGAATTCTATGAATTAAGGCAGCTTGGGCTATCCCTTGATGCATACTATTCAAAATTCGTCTCTCTCTTAAAGTATGCGCCACAAATGGATATGATGCAATAGGTATCAAAGTTCTGCGCTGGATTGAATCCACCCATAAACACTCGTTTGGAATCGATGCGCCCAACGGACTTGCAAGACGCATTACTCCGAGCAAGTCCAATCGTCCAAGAGCTTAAATCAGGCAACTATGATGAAGACGACTCACCGGACCAAGACAAAAGGTGCCACAAGTGCGGAGAGATAGGTCACATCCGTAAAAGATGTCTCAACTGCCGATGTTTCCACTGCAATGTACTAGGACACATCCAAGTAGATTGTCCTGAGTTGGACCCTGAGAATTAGAAACGTGCGGTCAAATGAAGCCGCCTCCTAAACTCTGCCTTTGGTGCACATTATGAACCACATGATGATGAAGACTTCAATCCTGTTGTAACCCTTGAGGATGACTAGATATCCTAAGAAGATCCTCTTGAGATAATAAGTCTTATACTTGGAATAAATCCAATTGAATCCTATGAGTTGTGACAAGTTGTTATTTTGATAATCTGAGTAATTAGAGTAGCGCAGTGGAAGCGTGATGGGCCCTAACCCACAGGCTCTAAGGCCCAGTAATGCTTGTCTCCCCCAGGTCTTTTCGAGATGAGGACATCTCGATTCCTCTAAGGGGGAGAGGATGTAATATCCCCGTACCTTCCGCATATGAACCCTTCCCCCCTTTTTTAAAAATTTTTGGCAGAAAAAATTTCTCTCCCTCTCCCCCTTGTCATGTGCATGGCAAGGGGAGAGAGAGAGAGAGAGAGAGAGAGAGAGAGAGAGAGAGAGAGAGAGAGAGAGAGAGAGAGTGTGTGTGTGTGTGTGTGTGTGTGTGTGTGTGTGTTTGTGTGTGTGTGTTATGTGGAAGATGGGGGGGGCATGCAGCCCCCCAGGTGGTGGTGGGTGGCACCGCCGTGCCACCTCCCCCCATCCACCTAGGTAGCAGTGCCCCTCCCCCGTATCACTGCAAAACGAATCCCCCCCCGTGCTGGTGTGTAGTCGCACCCCCCCTCTACGTTTACAGTAGACTGTTAGAGCCCTCCTCCCCTGTCGGTAGAAAGAAGCTTCCCCTCCCCTTTTATCGTCGACTACAACGAACCCCCTGTTGGCAATAATAGTGCCTGCCCCCTCATGATCCGCGTGAAGGAGGAGAAAGAAGAGAAATAAGGGGAAGAGAAGGAGAATAAGAGGAAGAAGAAGGAGGAGGAAGAGAAGGAGAATAAGAAGGGTGAGAGAGAAGAGGAGGAGAAGGAGAAGGAAGAGAAGGAGAAGAAGAAGGGTGAGAGAGAAGAGAGAGAAGAGGAGGAGGAGAGAAGGAAGAGAAGGGAAGAGGAAGGGAGAGAGAGAAGAGTGAGAAGAGGAGGAGAAGAGAAGGAAGAGAAGGAGAAGAAGAAGGGTGAGAGAGAAGAGAGAGAAGAGGAGGAGAAGAGAAGGAAGAGAAGGGAAGAAGAGTGAGAGTTTTTGGCTAGCTACTTACCATGGGCCCCAAGTGCAAAGATGGAGTGAAGACCGTGGGAGCTACCCTAGTTGCTCAAGGGACAAGTACAGATGGAATTCATGGTGCAGTTGAAGCCATTGGAATCGGGGCCATTAATGGAGCACCAGGTATAGCCAACGCGGGAATTAGCACAACTCCAAACCCCGTCTCGCGGAACTAGGTTCTCCTTGGCCTAGAGAAGACTATTGATTTCATTCCGCCACATGAAATGATAAGGGTTTCATAATATGTCACATAAAATGATACTATAATTCATGGCGCTAGCTACCCCCCGCGAGTTGCCAAACCCTAACCAAGGGGGTTATGAATCTGCGCGGGGAATGTGGACCGAACCTGCCACGAGAGGTCTCTCTGTGGAAATTACTTGGAGTAGGAGGATGCTTGGGTGCTAGTGGGGGCTCTGGCCGTAAATCCAAATGCCTCCGGGCCCTACACAAGTGTTCTACGTGACTCGAGATGGGATCTTGAGGCCTTGATACTAGTTACAAGGCGGAATCTTGGGAGGATAAACCTTCGGGTTTTATTACCGGGAGACGGAAGGATTTTTCTACGGAGGCAGAAAGGAACACTTAATTTTCCTGTATGGGCAGGAGACAAACATTAATCTGAAGATAAGTTAAGGAAGTGTTTGATCTTGTTTTATCTTGTTTTCGTGTCAGTGCCCTAAATTACGTAAACAAACATGTGATTAACAGGGTTAATTAAGGAAGTTGTTTTAATGTGTCAAACATAATGTGGTAGGTAATTAGATAACTAAAACAACCCCCGAGGGAAGCGTGGTGGATGTGACCAATGGGTCTATCCTACGGAAGGGTGGTCTCGGTTAGCCAAGAGCTTTCCTCAAAAGGAAATGTTAACGAGTGATGTTAGGGAAGGATGGCAATGGCCTTAGGCAATGTTGGTTAGAATCTTGATTCATGCCGTTTTAGGGGACCGGAATGGGACTATGCCCTATGGGCAGTGTGGTCGAGCGATGCATCCCTCTCGTTTCCCATTCTCTTCCAACCGCGGTATGAGTCTGCTTGGGTCCAGTTGTATCTACGCAAAGTGGAGCGACTGTAGACCGATGCTAGAAGGCTGTTAGGAAGACTCGACTGCTAGGAACCTGGAATTCAGGTCAATCCTAGTGGAAACGGTTGGATATGTTCCGTTGCGGGGCAAACTCGAGAGACCCTAGTTGGCAAACCCCCTGTCATTCATTGGGAGTGTCAGGCAGTGTCTTCTAGATTGATCTCTCGGTGGGTTGTTGAGACATGTCCCGCAATTTTGAGGAACAGGCAGGTTACATTATAGAACCTTCAATATCTTCTAC
This sequence comes from Lygodium microphyllum, assembly GCF_053477565.2. Classification (NCBI taxonomy): domain Eukaryota; kingdom Viridiplantae; phylum Streptophyta; class Polypodiopsida; order Schizaeales; family Lygodiaceae; genus Lygodium; species Lygodium microphyllum. Next base: position 76,030,203 of record NC_141139.1, read on the forward strand.
AATCTTTCAATATCTTTCAAATGCACGTGTTTATTGGAACAACATATATTACAAAGTTGAAATGTTTAGGGTAAATAATGTTGCCCATAAAGTAGTCTAAAAGCTGAGTTGAACTATACAATTTCAAATATAAATTCTTTAACATATAAATTTTGCTTATTGATAGTGAGATGGAAAATGCTCCCAGAAGGTACCAGGTGAAGCTACTAAGTAATTGGATACCACATATTGTTCTTTGAATGATATAGCAAGAATATGCACGTATAAAACGTGATGGGTGTTAGATTTCTCTTGTCCATGAAAGGCCTCTTCGCATTTCATATGACTAAGGGCTGCCATTATTCTGTTGTGACGTATGAAACGTGATTGGTGTTATACTCACTTCTCCAAGTGAGGCCTCCTTGCATTTCATACAACTTGAGCATGCATTGTTTCCCTTATATCGTATGAAACGCGATATGGTGCTAAGTTTCCTGGTCTAAAATCCCTCTTTGTGTTTCATATATCTTGTGCATTGTTTTATTGAAATTTGATTTAGACTATGTGATTAGTGTTTTCTTGCTACTTAGTGATTGTAGATGGCTACTATGAGATATTTCCTAATGTGTTTGTATTATTTGTTTTTTTAGATGTTTCAAATGGCTAGAACTAAGGCCACTGCAAGGAAGTAGAAAGTTGATCCTAGAGGTCTTGCTTCAAAGATCCGTCAATCCTTCAAGCTTTCCAAACTTACAAGGAAATCAAAGCCAAGAATAAGGTTATCATAGCATGTGAGGTGCCTTAAGGAGATTAGAAGTGTAATGAAGGCTCTGAATAATGCAATTCCAAAGCTGTCTTTTTAGAGGCTTGTCAAAGAAACTTGTGACAAGCATAGTCTATATAGTTTTAGATGGACTAGGGCGGCAATTCTCAACTGTATTCATCAGGAGGCTACATTGGATTCTTTGATTGAGTTTTTCCAAGATTCTTATATATATGCTGCTCATGCACGTAAGCTTATGCTTTTGGATAAAGACATGATGATTCTCAAGAGATTGAGATGATACAAGTTTTCAAAGGTTCTTGAGCCAGTACCTCTTTCTGATGTGAAGGCTCTCAATATTTTAAATATGCCTCCATATAGAAAGAAGAAAAATGATCGTGGTCTAAAGGTTAAAGATGTTATGCATGTAAAGGACACAATACAATATGAGAAAGAGGAAAAGACCATAGTAGAGCAGTGAGATAAATGGAGAGAGTATAAAAGAAAGAAAGAAGAAGAAAAGAAAGCATAACAACTCCCATATTTTGAAGAGGAGTTATCTACCCTTCTTGAAAGGGCTGATCCTAAGGGCTTCAATGTTTCTTACTTTTTATGGGGTGATATTAACAAAAGATCTAATATGGTATTTTTGGACTCTAATTGTGTTCAAAGTCTCAAGAATAAAGTGACAAAAGTAAATGACTCAATTCTTCTTGCTAGGATGAGGTATAGTTTACCAAAATTTATTTTTACTCATCATATTTTTCTAGCAATAGACTTTCATGTTGATGCTTACTATCTCCATTCCTTTGCTAGGTGTGTAATGCATGAGATCTCCTTTGATATACAACAAAAGATTGAGGTTCTTGATCCATCTATCTCATACTATATGAGAAGTGAGCTTGATGTAAGTGCTTTTGACTGTTGGTTCAATTCAATTGACTTTGAATCTTTGGAGTATCTTCTAATTCCATATAATGAAAAGTAAGTCATTTTATATTTTGTTAGATTTTATGAGATCTTGTTTTGCTAGATTATTGATTTTTTTTTTCAGTTCTCATTGGAACCTAATTGGAATAAAGTGTGTGGAGAGGCAATGTTTCCGCATCAATTTTATAAAAGGAAGCTATGGAAATACCAAGTTGTAAGTTATATAATCTAGGATCTCCTTGATATTTTGATATTTTTGTTGCAAATACTCTAAATATTTTTATCTTTCTTTTGTAATAACTCTAAATTTTATTGCCTTTTTGATACAAAGTTGTAAAAATATTGATTGAAGTGCTGGAGAAAAGACCTTTCATGCCTTCTAACTTTCTTGCAACAATGCAATATATATAAGTTGTGCTAAGGTCTTGATTAATATGGTTGGAACATACAAATGAAATTTATTCTAAAATCCACCATAAACAAGTTTCTAAGTTTTACTCTATATTGTTGATTGCAATGTCCTCATCAGGATGATAGTTACTCTTGTGACTGGAGAGTAATTGTAAATGCCAAAAGATTGGTTCAGTTTGTTTATCTCAATGATGATAAACTTATAAAGGTAATGTGAAACATACTAAACTTTAAGATACAATTTTATTACAAAATAGTCCATTGTAAAAAATAACAATGAACTTAAATTATTTTCTTACAAATGTATGATAATTTTTAAGGGATTGCTATACAAGTGAGCACATTTGGTATATAAGAGCAAAGCTCATGAAGTATATAATGGCCAATTGTATATAACCGACAAGAATGGATAATAGTGGGGGCTTGGACATTAAAGAAGAGGAGGTACATGTAACTACATCAAGGTGAAGCTATGCCTTCAACACCTAAGGCAACCAAAGCATCAAAGATAGGAAAAAGGACTCCTAGAAAGGATGTCCCTTCTCCTAAGAAAAGTTCTAAAAAATATATCTTTGCCTCAAATTATAAGCCCTTGTGAATAAGTCATGGAGATGACTGACAAAAATTTGTACATGTATTTTATATTGATAGTAAAGAGATTTTTTCTTCCATATCCTTGCATTGTATATTCTTCTCTCTCCTCGTTGATATTTGTAAAAAGAAATATGTTACAAATTTTTATTAATTAAGAAGTGAAATCAGATATACACCTAAGTGGATATAATATAAAATAAAAACTTACTTGTTTGTTCTTAAGTTGGAACACAAATGAGTATGGTAGTTCAATATCTTCATTCAGTGAATCTATCCTCACTTGATGTAGCATACATGATGATCTAACCTTTAGGATTGCAATAATGTCCTCATTGTACCAAACATCAAGATCCACTATAGAATCTTTGCTAAAATTATCAAGATTTTGGTCTAAAGCGATCAGACTACCGCCAACATAATGCCATCTACTATAATAAAAGCTAAGGGTTTGAGTAGCAATCATATATTTATAAGCTATAGAGTCTTGATCTATCTTACATATAATTTTCCCTCCTATCCTAGTGTCCCATCCCTCATTAACAAATTTTATAACATGATCATATGTTAGTCTCTTCACTGAAAGCATAGCCTTTTATTTTCTTTTCTCAACATTAGAAAAGAAGTCAACAAATATATTAATAGGCATGAACAAAGTAACTTTGCTTAGCCTAATTGAGATACTAGGTTTCAATTCTCTCTGTATCTCAGAAAATATTTTACATCTATAGCCCTCACTAGTAGTTGGACTTGGAAAATGCCACTCAAAGCTTGAAAAATCCTGCAAAGGAAGGGGTAATATTGATCCCCATTGGATACGCTGCGTGGGGACCATATAAGAATGGTCATAGAAGAATATTCCATTCTCTGCGAGCTCTATCTTCTTTCTACCTTTGTAAATCTCTTCTCCAATCAAGCCATGCATCACATCAATCACATCAACAATAGACTCAACTCGTTGCCATTCGTCGAGATTAGAGGGATAGACATCTACAAGACAAATGAACAAATGTTATAATGAAAAACCTTAAACCAAGTTCAAGAGAAAAAAGACTTTAAGAATCAAATCCTTACAATTTGGTTTATGCTTTGGAAGATTTGAACTTCCACGTTCCAAATATAGCTCTCTATGCATAAACATATGTTGCATCATAACCTCTTTTATGCTATTCTTATTTACTCCAAGCTTGAAATCTCAGATTCTACCCTTCCAAGAGATTAGATGAACAAGCTCTCATATCTTCACCTTTTCCCACGTTTTGCCAGTTACATGGTGATCAAACTGCCTTTGCTAATGATTTTAGGAATCCGTCTTCCATCTTTTTGGAATGAGTTAAACACTAATATAGATGTGATTCGGGAGCTTGGACACCTTGTTGAAGGTCCAATTTATGTATCCATAGCACACACACACACACAGAGAAGACTAGGCTACCACAAAGGAGGGAAAAGCACGAGAGGGACAAAAGAAAGAAGGGAAAAAAATATGTGCCAAGCTTTTTACTAATTTGAATTTAGAGTAAATCTGTCATTATCATTAATTTAGACATATAATTAAATAAAAGTTGGTAGGATTGTATATCATTAATGCAAAGAATGTCATAATCACAAATATAAGAGGCTAAAAATAGATATTGATATTACAAATTTATAATATTATTATATATGTATCTTTTTGTAAAATAATTTTTTACATTTATTAAAATAGAAGTTTCGTCACATAGGCTTTGCTCCTATTGGTCTAGAGCGCTCTCTTTCTATCTCCTAAAAGACATTTTCGAGACCTCAAAACTCCCCTAATGCTTATTAACAATACCTTTGTGTGCAATTCTCAAGCATAAAGAATTGCAATATACTTCCTCTAATAGACCTACTCAAACATGCTAATGTGCTTGCTCTAATACATGAATCCAATCTACAATATACTAACATGCTAATCTATTAATGTATTAACATACCTCATCTATTTTTTGCTGACTAATAAATAATTTTCTAAATAAGTGATTAATTATTCTATCATAAAATAAATTACTAAGGTATACCATTGTTTAATAAAGAAATTATTCATAAACTTAATGGTCATGATCTACAAACCTAATTGTACTAATCAAAATTTTGTAATTACAATAATCTACATATTTAAAACTATACGACTTAATCTAACTAACTAATCAATCATATAGTCAGTAGTTAGAGATATTAACTAATTTCTACCTCAATAAAAGTACTTATTAAGATCGCAATAATCATTTCTAGCGACTAGTATACTACAATCACGCCCTTAGTTAAACTAACTCATGAGAGAGAGAGAGAGAGAGAGAGAGAGAGAGAGAGAGAGAGAGAGAGAGAGAGAGAGAGAGAGAGAGAGAGTGTGTGTGTGTGTGTGTGTGTGTGTGTGTGTGTGTGTGTGGTCTTTCAACTATGACATGGATGGTGCAATGGTTAGTCTATCTAGTAAATAAACAAGGCTAACAAACATAATTAAACAATTAATATTTTATTTTACTTTATTTAGACAAGTTATGCATATATTACTTTCACTTTTTTCTTCCCTCTCCTAATAAAGACTTGTTGACTAGGATTAAAATCTTCTTTAATATACTTAAGATTGGTATAGTTTCAATTGCATGTAATGAAACTTAGTTACACACTTAAGTTAGTATAATTTACCATAATGATACACTAATTATGTTTAAATATACATCCAATACTAACTAATATTAATTAAATTATAAATATATTATTTTCATTCAACACTAATTATACATGTAATGATTTCTCTCTTTCCTTCTCTTAATAATTATAAACTCGACAAAGTACATACTAATTTGGTCTAATTATACACACACGCACCTAGGGGGTGCATCTATAGGAAATTATCTATATAACATGTATTCAAAGGGTATTAGAAAACCCCCCCTTTTTTACATTCTATAAGGCCATAAAATGACAACTTTAACTTTACTAAATTTATGGAATTTTTGAAATTTTAATTAAAATTTTCCTTTTGTAAATATAATATTGTAAATTATACTAAATAAAATACCCTTTCTTTTGAGCTCATGTGGTATCTTACATGTTCTATAAGGTGCATCCTCCAAACCCCCTTCCCCCCCCCCCCCCCCCCCCCCCCCGCGCCCACACACACACATGCACAAATATCCATAGCAAGAGTTTTTCTTCTCTAGATATTAGTCGAGAGTGTCAAAACCACAATTGCATAGCTCATAAGCCAATTAGCTATGGAGTTTGATCACATTGTAATCCTCCTCCTCAATGATGTTACAAAAAAAGAGAACCAATTAGGAAATTGAGTGCACAGGAGTCAAGATTTACATGAAGACACCATGTAAACTTACGTGTCCATCCATGCAATGCACATTGTGAGACTTGAACCCACAATCTCATGATTATGAGCCCAAGTGTACTTAACCCCAAGAGCACCACCTTCGAAACATAGAGAGAAAACTTTATTCACAATAGCTTGATAGAACACACAAGCGCACACGTGCACTTGTGTGTGTGCATGCACATGTGAGCACATGTATGCGTACAAGTGTGTGTCGACATACATGTCGAAAAGGCAAGGGAAATAGAGAGAGAGAGAGAGAGAGAGAGAGAGAGAGGACCACCTCATATGAAAAGGGGACCAAATAGTTGGTATGAAGTAAATTATCCAATATGATAGGCTAGTTATATTATTGTCTTTGAGGGTATTTTGTATGTTCATCTCATTTGAACCATTACTATATGATAGTACATACACATTTCTAATCAAAGGAGAAGAGAATAATTTTTTAAATTTATGGACATATCATGGCATGGTGCATAGAAGATTAGCAGCATTCTCAATGCTCTCACACATAAAGTGAATGCAATTTTTACTTCACTCCTTTGACATATTTCAATGCTTTTATTTACTCCATCATTTTGATCTCATGGAATATGTAAAGATACCACATGGGGATAAATGAGAAAGAGTAAATTTCTGGCCTTGAAAGGAACTAGGTCACTTTTTACATTACCTATGAATAGTACTTTCATCTACTTGATGTATTGTAATTGTTGCAATCAAAGGTGAGTTAGAGCTTCCCCAACAAGCACTCATAACTCTGGCCTTTAGCACTGCAATAATCTTGGTATATTTTTTTAAACCGCACAATCATATGTCGGATAAGAAGGTACATAATAGCCAATCAATTAATCAATCTTGTATAGGTCAAGGAAAGGTTTCTTAATCAATTAGCTCTTTTAGGGGAACGTATGGTCTAAAGTTACATAATTATACTCGTGTGAGCTTTAAAGCAATTTGATCACTTATTCCACCGAGAGAAGCAAACTAGCTGGGAACTTACTTTGAATCCTCCGCCGTGACTTTGTGATGAGATTCTTGGACATGGCAAGGGAAAGAATGATTGGGGGATTACAGTCCCTTCCCTTACTTAACAAGCCCCAAAAGCCTTAACCTAGCTAGCTTTTGTTAGGAGCACATCCATATCGCTTTTGCTAGGTTGACGAAGAAGTGCTTTCGGTTTCGGGGTGCTTTTGCAGCTTGTTTCCTTTACTCTTTTCCTCTCTCTCTCTCTCTCTCTCTCTCTCTCTCTCTCTCTCTCTCTCTCTCTATGTACATGTGTGTGTGTGGAGTCGTGAGAACTCTGTTGTGAGATCAGAAGGCGCACTCACAGCTGGTTGATATACGGCAGAAGCTTTCTTTTGATGGACGGAAAAAAAAAGGGGAAATCGGCATTATTCGCACGAGCACTATGACGAGACGACGTGTGTAATTCCCTCTACAGGCCAGCCAGCCCTTTAAGGATTCGCAGGGATCATCATGAATCCAAGTCCTTTTCCTTCTCATCCGATAATTGGAATTTGGGAGGCGGCAGTTTCTTAGCTACTCCTAATAGCACTGTTGTAGTAGCGTTGATTGATGGGATACCGCGCTCGTTATAAGAATGCACTATGCAGGCAATATGATCGGCTAAGGAAGAGAGATCGGTTCATTGCAAGACACATATCACTTATAACAGTGCTGTGCTCAGTTGGTATTACACTTTCTAATACTAAGTTCTACATTGAAAAATGACCGCTACAGCAATCCATGACCATGCCACTCCTTCTCCCGCATCATTGGAGCTGTCGGCAGGGCGCAGACGCCTGCAACAGCAGCGTCGATATGGAGGATGGAGAAGCATGCCTTATATTCTGCGTGAGTGGTTATGACACACTTTTGATAATCGTAATAATCGTCTCGATATTCTAATTCTCATGGACTGTGATTTTTATTGTTGTGAATATGATCGTTGATTATTATAACAGTGAACGAGCTCGCGGAGAGGCTTGCCAGCGTGGGGCTTGCACTCAACCTCATCTCCTACCTGATGGGCGAGTATCACATGACCCAAGTCAGTGCCGCCTCCATCATCAACATTGTGCATGGCACGGCCAGCCTCACGCCCTTAGCGGGAGCTTTCCTCTCCGACGCCTACTTGGGTCGCTTCCGGACCATCATCCTGGGATCCGTCGCCAATCTGATCGTAAGCTGCAGCTAATCATACCTCATTATTCAATTGCGTCCTAGTTTTATCTTTCTTTTGTTTCCATTAGCAGTTTTGCATCTCACCATTTCTCGTTAATGCCCTTATCAAACTTGATTCAAATAATCCCCACTCCCAAAAATGCCATCAGCTGGAAAAAGCTCAGATGTACACGGAGATGCTCAGATTTTGTTTCAATCTTCCGTGTTTTTAGCCATTTGCCGAAGAGGAGATTCTCAGATTTTATGTCGACCTTTAGTATTTGGCAACTCGCTCACTTGAGTGATGCATGCTGTTCCTCTTCCACCTGCGGTTAATTTGTAACTTGGCATTTCCCCAGGTTCCATGTTTGACTTGCGATTAGAGCTTATGCCTGACAAGTCTTTGTGACATAGAGAGAATGATCTTGTTCGCCATACATTTTAATTATGCCAGTATAATGAAATTTACTCAAGTGTCATTTATCTTCACTTTAATAAATCTTATGGAATACATATATTTTTCGGAATTGAGCTCCCTTATCCCCTAACCTTTAAGCCCCCCAATCAGCCCATCGGTGAGTTGTTTGAACCAATCCACTAATTTGGATGCCTCGAGGGTAGCCACAACTTCGGGAAGTGTGCATAATTTGCCAAGTCCAACTTTGAACTAATTATAGCTAATGAGAGCTTAGCAATGCTTGTAAGATCATCGTCTTTTCCTTTTTCTCGAAGGTGACACGGGCATGAAAGTCTTGTTCCAACTTGCACACAGTTGACAGCCGATAATCAATCGCCTCTCTCACGTCACTTACGTTAATATGACTTCTGTCTCAAACTGCAGCTGAGCTCCCCCATCTTAATCGTTGTCTGGCACTCATGTGTCTTCTTTCGCAAATTTCACAGCAATCAGCTCTGTAAAAGGCTCTGGGAAAAAGGACAAAACACAAGAGGAAATAATATTCTCGTATGTGGGAAAAGCTGCTCATTTCCCGTGTTTTTTCTGAATCTAGTGTTCAACATCATAAGCCTCATAGGCATTCTCTTACGAAGGGAAAAAGCTATTTTCCCTTCCTTTTCCTTATAGTATTTAACATCATGAGATTTTGCAAGCGAGAGAGATTGCATCCCTAGCCCCTATGCCCCCGCTTGCACCATGCTAGGTATGTGGTCCGTGTGGCCCCTTCCTCACAAATGCTCGTGAGGTTCTCATGGTAGGGAATTAGCTTATGCCCCCACGCACATCTTGCTAGGTATGTAGTTCGTGCGATCCCTTCCTCACAAAAGCTCATGATGTCCGCACGATAGGGATTTATAGTAGGAATAGATCTCAAATTTGAATGATTGCCGAGCTTTTCATTTGGAAGGTCTTAAAAGAAGCTCTTTTTTTTTAAATAAAAGAGCTTAAAAGGGCATATAACCATATTTTAAAATTTATTACTATTTATTTAAAAGGTAATATATTTATCACCTTTCCTTAGAAGTGTAAAACATATTTTAAAGGGTGTTGTAGCCTTCAAATATTAGCATGAGTGCGACCTTTCCCCCACCGTACCTAGCTAGCTGTAGGTCTGGTGTCCCTCTCTCATAGCAGCCTCTCGCGTAGAAGCGTATGATGTTGTTGTGATTGGGTCGTGCAAATTATCTACGTGTGTAAAAGGGTAGAAATAGCAAAGTCTAATGAGTGAGGCAAATTATGTGTGGTCGATGATAAATGGATTAATGTTGTTGCATGCAGGCATGCCTCCTGCTGATTGTGAGCGCGGCGTGCCGGTCGCTGAGGCCATCGGGTGGGCCTCATGAGGGGGCCTCGCATGGGCAGGTGGCGTTCCTGATGATGGCGCTGGGGTGGACGACTGTGGCGGCAGGGGGTCTGAGGCCCTGCACGTACGCGTTCGGGGCGGACCAGTTCCAGCATCTGCAGTGTCATAACACTGCTAGTGGTAAGGACGACAATATCGTCGCAGCCAGCAATAGTACGTCGACCCACACGCAGAGCTTCTTCAACTGGTACTTCTTCTTCCTGTACCTGGCGTCTCTGCTGGGTGCGACAGTGCTGGTGTACGTGCAGGACAACGTCGGGTGGGTGTGGGGCTTCGCCGTCCCGGGTGCCAGCGTGGTCATCGCCATCGTTCTTCTGCTGCTCGGCAGCCGCCGGTTCCTCTATGTTCCCCGCAGCGGCAGCCCCTTCACAGCTTTCACCAAGGTGGTCGTCGCCGCTTTCGTCAAGAGGAAGATGGATTTGCCGCAAGACCCGTGCAAGCTCTATCACGCGCCCAACAGCAGCGCTGATAAGAATTGTCTTACAGCAAGAACTACAGCCGTGCAGGATGATCCTTTGCCACACACACAGCGTTTCAAGTAAGTGTTCTACAGTAACGAAAACTTCCTAAAACATATTTTCGGAGAACTCTTATTTCTTACAATACTAGTATCTTTACATGTAAAATCTTGACTATAGATCTATCCATTTATATAACTACTATGATTACAACATCTTGTTTTTATATGTTGACTTCTTGTTTTTGAGTAGGTGAAAATATTATTTCTATATGTTGACCGAGTTAAAATATCATTTTGTTGTTTTCCTTCATATTGATCAAGCGAGGTAACACATCATAGCTCATGCATAAAGGGATCACAATCATGTGTTGTGTACAACCAAGTAATGGACTTAACAAATGTTACTGGCACCTTTTGACCGCCCACCACTCACTTGCATACGGTCCCAAGCTCTCAGAGCCCCTCATGTAAGGTGAAAGCTTGTTTCTTACAATCCTAGTATTTATATATGTAACATCTTGATTCTTGACTATACATCTATCCATTTATACATAGTTTATTGCTATAAGTTTTATGATTGCAATATCTAGTTTTTATATGTTGACGAAGATAAAATATCATTTTATAGTTTTGACGTGAACGCTATATCTAAATGCAAACCAGAGAAATACAAAACAGCTCACGCATTAAGGGATCACAAGTATGTGTTGTGTCCAAGTAAGTAATGGACTCATCTTCTAAGTTTATTACAAGCATTGCCGCAAGGCACAAAAACCACAAAACCAATGCTTATAAGACACACAAGCTCACTAGTAGTAGTTACGATATCACTCTTTTGTAGACTTTGAGAGACGATCCTGGATTCCTGAGTAATCTTGTGACCCTCGGTAACATAATCTCATGTACACATGCATGAATTAATTGCGCAGGTGGCTCGACCACGCAGCGATCCCGACAGCGGAAGACTTCACAGTCGAGGACGGGAGGGTGAAGAACCCCTACAGGCTGTGCAGCGTGGCGCGGGTCGAGGAGCTGAAGGCGGTGCTGGCTCTGGCGCCGGTATGGGCGATCAATCTCCTGTCGACGACGATCCTCTCGCAGCACAGCGCGTTCAACGTGCCGCAGGCGAAGACGATGGACCGGCACTTGGTGCGGGGGTCGGGCTTCCAGGTGCCGGCGGCGTCGATGATGGTGTTCACGTACGCCACGCTGCTGGTGTGGATGCCGATCTACGACAGGGTGGTGGTGCCGAGGGCGAGGCGGGTGACGGGCCAGGCGGGGGGAATCAAGGTCCTTCAGAGGATCGGGGCGGGCTTCGTCATATCGGTGGCAGCGCTTCTGGTGGCGGGCGCCGTCGAGGCCAAGCGGCGGGGCTACGCCCGCAGCCACGGCTTTGCCGACACTCCCAAGCGCCCCATCCCTCTGTCCGTCTTCTGGCTCGCCCCGCAGTACTGCCTCTTCGGTCTCGGCGACTCCTTCCACGCCGTCGGCCAGCTGGAGTTCCTCTACGACCAGCTGCCGGACAACATGCGCAGCATGGCCGGCGCCGTCTTCTGGTGCAGCTCTGGCCTCGGCCACTACGCCGGGACCCTCCTCCTGCAGGTCGTCCACCGCCTCACCGGCCGTCCGCCGCACCACCGCGACTCCTGGCTCGACGACAACCTCAACCGCGGCCACCTCGACTACTACTTCTACCTTCTCGCCTTGCTCGAGAGCATCGTCTTCCTCCTCTTCCTCGCCGTTGCCCGGCGCTACACCTACAAGTCCCAATCAAGATCGCCTACCACGGCCAGCTCGCAGACCCCTAACCCTCCGCCTCCCTCGTCGGCTTTGGAGACGTCTGCCTTGCCGGCTAACAAATTCAACGTGCATATGCATGCCATCGACGAGCCGTAGGTTCTCTATGAGTACTTCCATGTGGGCGTGTTGCAAGACACCACCTTCTAAAGAGCACGCCACCACGCTTATCGTTACTTGCGAGATGGTTAGTGCTATTGGGGATGCGCAGCCATGGGTTTGAACTCACACACCCACAATACTCAACCCGCACTTAAACCACTTGGTTACAACCTAGTTACTACATCACGCTTATCATTGACTTCATGAAAGTGTAATATGTCAACAGCCTTTGTAATATATCTGAACTTAAAATCTCCTCTTTCCTTTTATTCAATCCTAAATTTCAACCTTTTATTCAAAATTAATAAGATGTCTTAAATTTTCTTAAATGCATTTCTTTGATATTGAACCATTCATAGTTAGAATACTAATATTATTCACCCAAATATCCCAAAGGATAAACTTCCACAAAGGTGTCCAATAGGTTTTTTGAATCAAAGACATCTAGCACCTCACACCCCCTCCCACTCACTTGGGGGTTTTGAAATCTGCGGTTCAAAACCCCTCATAATTCACACAATCTCCGAACCATCAAGATAATTACTCCATTTTTTCTTGTTAACATGGAGCTCTTATTAGCTTTTACATCATCAACAAGTAGAGAGGTCTAGAGTTGTAGGAATTTTGCACTTTTTCAATATAAAATGCTAGCCATTATTTACTTTACCTACATTATGATCTACAAAATGTGCATGCTGAATGTACGATTTGTGATTAGTTATGTCCTTGTATGCTTTCAAAAGGCAAATCAAATCCAAAGTGTCAAGTGTAAGAAGCATGTGATGTGATGAATACTCTTGAATTGACAAGTGTAAAGCCATAGTCTATCTCCTCAACATAAAGTTCCCCTTTATGTTCAATCTTCAAACTAGCAAAATATTCATGTAAGGGTGATCTTATAAGATTTCACTAATTGTTCCCTTCATTAAAAATGCATTGTGCTTATCACTAGTTTTGTACCAAAAAGAGAAACTTTTACATTCTTACATCTTACATAAGGAGCTTTCTTATCTATTATAATTAGCTACATAAAAAACAATTTAACTTGTCAAGGGGTTCACTATATATAATCCCTTATTAGCACTTGCATTTAAGGACTAATTTAAAAACAACTTATTTATCAATTTATCACAAATAAAATACATCCCTTTTTCTATTTAGCTTACAAATATTAATCCCATTCAATGTTAGCCTTCTATATGGCCGATCTAGAAAATGGATTTTTAAAGTCCATTTTGGTGAATCCATGTAATAGAACTATATACTTAATAGTGGCTTGCCCTTAAGATATTTTCATACATAATACCAATTCAAGAAAAATTGCAAAAATCCATGATTTTGTCACTTTCAAACTAAACATGATCAAGTAAACTTACACAAGTTCTCTTGGTTCCATACAAGCCTTCACTTTATCATCATGTACACTAAGTTATCACATTGTGTCTATAAATGCAAAATAACCACAAACCTAGAAGTTAATCTCACAAGTTATTAGATCAAGCTAGAATATTCTTGCAAGTTGGGGAGCTTAAAGTTCAAACCTCATTGGTCAATTTTGAAATTACAATATTTTGAAACACCTCTAGAAAGTCCACAAGTTCTCTCTAAAATTTGTAGGACACTTCAAAACCCAAACTAAAAAAAGACCAAGTTGTGGAGAAGCTGAAAGTTGAAACATCATGGCTCAATTTCAAAATTGAGAAGATCCTTTTAGAAATCCAAAAGTCATAACTACAAACCCTTGTATAGCTTTGATATATTATTTTTAAACTTTTGTAAACTTTCATTACCAAAATGTAGCAAACATGACGATCCAAAAGTCGTCACATTTATGAGACAAGAGAAGTTGGTCAAAGTATGATATGACCATTCATCAAATTTGAAATTTGAATGGGATGGAAAAACTTTGCGATGAAAAGGCTCAATCAATTGTACCAAGGCATCCATTTATTGAGGCATTGAATTGTAATTATTGTGACATGTGTTGATAGGTGAATTTGAGGTGGGAAACGTCATGGTATGGATCGTTAGCTTAATGCTATAGTAGTAAGTGGCATTGTCGGTAAGCCTTGTTGTTCTGATGATAATCAATGGGATGCTATGGAGAGAAAAGTGTTGATGGATCCCTCTTTGTTTGAATCTACATTATTAGCAAAGGAATGAAACATGCTAGTACTATAATACAAATGAAAACATATCTTTCTTAGTTAGTAGCATACACAATTGACAATTGAATGATTCATTGATGATCGCTCAAAGAGATGCACTTTCCTTTTCTCATGAAGAAGCTAAGCACCTCACAATAGATATCATACTTGTTGTCCACATAGAGTGTGTGAGGTTGATCTAATGCCTAGACCAATATACTTGCTCTTGCATTCTTGGCTATCATTGATTGAATGGCATCCTTATGCATGTGGAAGCTAATTGCTTCGATATACAAATGGCACTACTTGGTCCGTCATAGGTGATGATCTCCACTATAAGGGAATGTACTTATAATGATGCTCATAGTCAATATTAGCATTGCTATATGTAGTGATGCTTATATAGCAACTTTGATAGTGATGATTATGGTGACTTCAATAGTGACATTGATAGTGACTCTTGAACTGACATCAATATTGATGATCATGCTAGCATTGCTATTTATGCCAATAGTTATACTGATACCAATGGTATACTATAGGGAAAAAAGAGCCCAAATAGTTGTAGTGGCAAAAAAGTGCAACTCTTTTGACAAGGAGAGAGAGAGAGAGAGAGAGAGAGAGAGAGAGAGAGAGAGAGCAAAAACTTCAAGGAAAGCCTTGAAGAGAATGCAAAGGGGAGTATTGAGGAAGGCACAAAAGGGAAGAAGAAGGAGAAGATCACATAGAGGAGCTTCAAGGTACTAAGCATCCATCTTTGAGCCTAGAGGTAAGCCCTTTTCTCCTTCTCCCCTTATTTCCTTTGTACATTGTTATTTATGTGGAGAGAGAGAGAGAGAGAGAGAGAGAGAGAGAGAGAGAGAGAGAGAGAGAGAGAGAGAGAGAGAGAGAGAGAGAGGAGGGAGATATGGAAAGCACGGGAGAGATAAAGGGGGAGAGAGCAATGAAAATAACTTAAGTGGTACACCTATAAGAAGTCTTTTATATAACATGCATTTAAAGGGTATTAAGAAATATTGATTCTTTACATGCTATAAGGCCATAAAATGACCCTTTTACTTTACTAAAGTGATGAATTTTTTATAAATTGTAATTAAAAAGCCCTTTTATAAATATAATCTTGTAAATTTTACTAAATAAAATAACATTTCTTGTGAAGAGGGAGGAGATTAAGAGGGAGGGAAAGAGAGGGAGGGAGGTGAAGAAAGGGAGAGAGATTAAGGGAGGGAGGATAAGGGAGATTAAGAGGGAGGGAAATTGATTAAGAGAGAGAAAAGGTGATTAAGGTAGGGAGAGGGAGGTTAAGAGAGGGAAGAAGATTAAGAGCGAAAAAGGAGAGAGAGAGAGAGAGAGAGAGAGAGAGAGAGAGAGAGAGAGAGAGAGGTCAAAAAGGGAGATGCTAAGAGGAAGAGAGGGAGAGGAAGAGCAAGAGGAGATTAAGATGAAGGTTAAGAGATTAAGTAAAGAAAATAGATTAAGGAATATTAAGAGAGAGAGAGGGGGGGGAGAGAGATTAAGAGAAAGTGGGAGGATGAGAGAGAGAGAGAGAGAGAGAAAGAAAAAGAGGGAGATTAATAGAGGGGGAGAGGGCGAGAAAAAGAGGAATATTAAGAGAGGAAGAGAGGGAGAGAGAGTAAGACAAAGAGAGAGGGAGGGAGAAAAAATATGGAAGTTGAGAGAGAGAGAGAGAGAGAGAGAGAGAGAGAGAGGGATGAAGAGGGAGAAAGTAAGAGCAGTGTGTGTTTTCTTTTTATTGTGAATGTCACCACATTTAGTATATAGAGTAGTATGAGCAGATAGCTCATAGATGAGGAGTTGAAGGGGACTTTCATGCATATACTTATAGATTAGACGGTGTGCTTCAAACTCGAGTAAGTTACTCATGAATATATGTGTCCATCACATGGGTTCAAAATAAGGTATTTTTAAAATACCATTTTTATACATTTTTTACATACAGTAGGGTATAATATAAAGGGGTTATTTACAAATTGAATATAAAAGGGATATATTTTATTCACAAAAAATTCACAGATAAGGATATTTATAAATAGGCCTTGAACGCACGTGATGTAGATTATATACATATAGTAACTTCCTTGAGGCTTCAAAGATAGGACAAATACAAAGTTGTATCGATGGACATCCTCATACACTGCCTCAATATGCTCTAGCACGACGTGTTGATCTCTAGTAGTAGGCAGAGTTAACACTCTGGGTTGGTTAAAAAGGGAGGTGGCTCAAGTATGCCTCACTCAATTCATGAAGGTTGTAACTTTGGTGGATACTGTGGAGAGTCACAAACTTCCTCTTCTCATTGTACTAGGATTGGTTTCAAGGGGTGCTATGGAAATATAGATATTATGACCCGATGGCTAATTAGTACTCCTCACTCCTTTCAAGATTTTGGAGAGGGTGGCTCTAGTAGTTTCTTCAGAGTTTCTTTAGAGATACAAATTTACTGTCTCCCTTCTATCAATCAAGTGAAGGTCACACCCACATTGGCTACACTTAAAACTAAATTTTACTCTTATGATACATGAATTTTCTCAATCATATGAGGGTGGCACTCCTATAGGTGCCACTTTGATAAGTATACCAAATATACATGGATCTCCTAGTTATGGTCAAGAGCGTGCTTCCATGTGGAAGAGAACATATACTAGACCTACCCAACCAAGATATGGATACTTGGACCTCCACTAGTGCTATGTATATGAATGATGAGGGAAAGAGACTCATATTAGATATGTATGAGTCGTGTCAACAAGACTTTAGGCATAATATGTTGGATCATTGAAAAAGAATGCTAGAGCTTAGCAAGGACTATGTGATAACATCCTTGTATGAGAGTTTCTACTACCTTCTGTGACATTGATCGTTTCTCCCTACAAGATGGATAATGGAGCACACATGTGCCTATATATTGCACAAACAATCATATGCGTAGAAGGCAATAAAGTATAACATAAGAAAGCTTGAGTAGCTATATCAAGAGGATTGGAGAAAGCTCAAAGAGAGGAGACCGCTTTCTCTCCATAGCAATGGTGGCAATTCAAGAGGTAGTGAGGGCACAACTAGAGACAAATTAGAGGCAGAAGTCGTGCATTACCTTGGGAAGTGATGGGCATAGGACTACCTAGAGGATTTTGTAAGCTCTCTATTTTTTATAATGGCTTTCTTATTTTCTATATTGCTCTTAGTACTAACCTAGCTCTAACAATACCAATTTATCTTTTTTGCTACAATACTAGATCACAAATCGTAATTTTACAGGCCTTGAAATATGATATGTAGAAATACATGGTTTGACCACACTTATTGACAAGCTCTATGCACGTGGTGGGCTAGTATGTCATGTTTCATTTGGTAGTGTAGCAAAATTTTAGTTTTCTAATGATGCATTTCCTAATATGAATTGATCTTTAGTTATGTTGCAAAGCCTTTTCCATGATCCCTTGCATCGAGATGAGCTATCAGATGATGGTGATCAAGTGTAGGATTCTTCACCACCCTTTTCTTTTTTGGCCTTGTGCTCCATATACACTTTCTCCACTAATTGTATACAAAAATTTTTATTGCATACATTTTTCCTTCATTGTATGCGACTCACATTGAGAGATATTTATAAAGACTTTTCCCTATTGTTGTTCTATCCTATTGCTCACTATAGTTCTATGTTAATGATGTTATCATTGTACTTCTTTGAACATTCAATCAATGTATTGCATGTTTTTGATAACATATTTACAATCTTTCAAATCATGATGTACAATCTTTTAAACAAAATTGTATGTTTGATTGTAAATGCAATATGGAAGAATATTGGAGTCATTGTGGCTAGAAGGGTGGTATGCTTGCTTGCATGCACACCTAACACTCAAAAAAAATTTGTTTGAAACTATTGTTATTAGCATAACAAATTTTACTACAATTGTCACTATTAGCATCAATATTTTACTACAATCATCATTATAACCATTGCTATTAGTGTCACTATATAGCAACATTGATAGCAACACTAATGCTAATAGTGACAATAATAGCAATGGTTCTATGGTGACCCTAATACGATTGGCAAGGGTAGTTTTTCTATAGAATAAAGATGTCGCTACAAACGTCAATATGAGCCATATATGTTATAGTGAGCTCCTTGACCTGCCCTTTAAAGTGTTTGTTTACTTATAAGGCTTCAACATCCTAGGTGATGATCTCCTCCACCCACCCTATAAAGTGCTTGTTTACTTGCAAGGCTTCAAAGATTGGGGGCCAAAAGAGAAAGAAAGTCAACATTCGACATCCTTGGCTATTAAAGCACATGATAGTGAGTAGTATTACACATCAAGCATCAAGTATTGGCTAATCCATGAGTAGCTTGATGATTGGATTGTGGTATCATATAATAGTGAGTGGCAAGTGGGAAGCATTAAGCTTCTGGCTCCTCTAGGTTAGCTTGGTGATAGGATTATGGTATCATGGATTAAATATTTTGTTTGCCACTAGAGCTTGGCGATGCATTAAATAATTCCTTCACTTCCAATCCACACTCACTAGCTTTCTAATTGATTAAAAAATGAGACTCAATTTTGAAACTAAGCCTTTACCTTCTTACTCAAATTCTCTTTTATTGGCCATAGGAGCTTGGCAATGTGGCATTGACCTATCCCATCAAAAATTTCCATCATTTGTGATCCTTGTTCATAATGCTACTTAGATGTTCAATTCTAAAATTGAGCCTCTACCTTTCTTGGTGAAAATATCCCCATTTATCTCTTGGTATTACTATTGTGGATCTTCCTAGTGTAACTACACAATAGGCTTGTGCTAGCCATGATGCCTCCAAGCTTTTGTTTGCCATGGGTGCTTGGTAATGAATCAATTCTTTTAACTATTAATCCACACTTACTATAGTAATTTTGAGGATCAAAATTGAGCATCTACCTTTTCTAATTGAAAGTTGATTCTCAATTTTGAAATTGACCCTTTTATTTTCCCATTAAAAATCTCTTTTGTTGACCGTGGAGCTTGAGAATGTATCATTGATATATCCCATTAACAATCTTCATGATTTCTAATCCCCCCATTGTGATCATTTTGAGGTTCAATTGAATTTGTACATTTTCTAGCAAAAATCTGTTTCTACATTTTATATTAGCTTGGTGATTTATTATTTATCTCTTCCCCTCTTTATATTTTCACCAATTGATTCCCTCACACAACTTGAAATTGTACAACCTAATCTTAATGTAGAGCCTTTATCTTTTCAAAAATAATGCTTAATGCATGTACATAAATATCAATGCTTTGATTTATTCTCACATTCCAAAACTTATAATCAAAACCAATCTAGAGAGAAAAATCAAGAGCAAACTTCCCCTTTGAGTAGAAAAATTAGAGAGGTAAAGAGATAATTTATAATCATGTGGCCTAATACAAAGTACCAATTTGTACTCTTTCTGAACATAACACTATATTAGGGATTTTGGGAATTTTCATGCACTTTGGGAACCCCCAATACCTTTTTTATTTGATCACATGGTCAAATCTTGTTGTCTCACTTAAAGGTGGAGTCTACCCTAAATATAATATAAGCTACATTCCCAAGTCCCACTTTCAAATATGGATTAAGATTTGGCCACATGGTCAAATATTTATCACTTATGTGAAATTGGGACTTGGAAATTTTCCAAATTCTCTAATATGGTGTTACATGGAAAATCTTTATTAACATGGAACAAATGTCTTAGGGATTGTTGTATATAATCACCAAGGTTGATGGCCAATGACACCTATTATCCTCCCACTTCAAAAAGATAAAAGATAAGGAGAGGTTTTATATGAAAATTTTAGTCAACCATAGTATCTCAATATCTCAAACTTGATGGTGTTACTATTTGTTGGGCATTAAAGTATATAGGTGAGAAACTTGGTGTCTTACTAGTCTCTCATGAAGACTCACAATTCCATTACTACAATCTAAGGTTATATAGGCTAAGAACCATATTTTATAAGAGGTCTATTAGTATCCTTTCATGATTCTAAACATTTGATTATAGCATAGTAAGAGATTGACCTTTAAAGTGTTTGTGAATTTTTCAAACTATGGGGCTTATACAATCAAGATCCCAATTGGGGCATTTGAAAAATATGAATTCAATAAAGACCAAGAGCTTCCAACTAGGCACTTGTTGTCAATGATAGATGTAGTGTGACATCAAGTCTTGTGACTAGCTTTATAGATTTAGTACAAATAGGCTCCATGCAAGCACTATTAAGAAAATGCCTATATCACATGCATTCAAGGCATTGTGATCTATTATATACATTTTAGATACACTTTGTTTAAATTAACATTTTAGCAAAGGTCTTTATCTATTCAAATTTATCTATTTTACAATTACACTAGTCCTTCTATAGAGGAATCTAAATAAGTGCATCCCTTACATGCCTTTTAGGTCATTCAAAAATGTTCTGTCAATTGAGTTGTGTGATGGGATATATTCAAATGAAGTGACTATCCTAGAAGAATAGGTGACCACTAATTACTTTACACACGCTTGTCTTTGCAACATGTGACTAGTAGTTACTTTATATAGTCTTGACATTGTAACATCTATTGATGGAATGTAACACATCACTATCTCTTATCATTCTATATATAAAGAAATTCTAGAAAAATTCTTTTGAAAATCCCTTTTATGGATCCCATGTGATAGAGTTACACACTTATGAGTGACCCCCCCAAAAAAATTTAATGAGTGAGAAGATTATTATCATTTGCATAGAAGGGGTGACATGGAAAAAGCTTAATGATGTGGAAGAAGTGTCATATATATTATTGTATATAATTATGAAGGTTTATGGGAAAAGAAACCTTGTCATCTTCTCATTTCAAAAGATTAAAAGATAATGAAAGAATTTTAGATGAAAATTTTGGTCAACCATACTAATTTATCTTAGTATCATAAACTTCATGGCATGACTTTGGGGTGGGCATTAAACTCTTTAGGCAAGAAACCCAATGCCTTATTTAGTCTCTTATGAGGACTCGTGATAAAGTTGCTAGAATCCCATTATCACAATTTGAACATGTATGGGCCATTAGTCATATTTCTATAAGAGGGCTATGGTACCCATTCGTAAGTATTAATAATGGAAATAGCATGTTAGATGTTGAGAACAAATTACTTCAAGGATTGACCATCAAAGCACTTGGAAAATTTTCAAGTTATGGGAGCTTGCATGATCAAGAGCCCATTAGAAAATTTGAAGAGTATTAATTCCATAATGTTTGGAGCTTCCAAGGTACTTTTTTAAATGATAAACATAGTGCTACAGTAACTTTTCTAACAAAATTTATATATTTACTATAAACAAGATTGGTGCAATCATTATTAAGAAAATGCCTATATCACACGCACCAAAAGCGCTATAATCACTTATATACATTTTAGATGGAAAATTCTTTTAGAAAACGTTTTATCAAATGGCCTTTGTGTACACATTTATTTGTTATAGGATTTAACTAGTTTTATATAGAGGGATCTAACTAATTACATCCACTAAGTACCTTAGATCATTCAAAAATAGCCTTTCAATTGAGTTATATGATAGCTAGATTTATTTAAATGAAGGCACTACCCTAGAGAAATAGTTGACCACTAGTTAGTGTATGGTCTCGGGGGGTTCACTATATATATATATATCCTCTATATAACGTGCGTTCATGGCCTATTTATAAATATCGTAATCTATGATTTTTTCTTGAATAAAACACAACCCTTTTCTGTTCAATCTGTAAGTAACCCCTTTATATGACACCCTTATGTATGTAAAAAATGTATCAAAATGGTGTTTTAAAAACCCCTTATTTTGAACTCACGTTATATATACATATATTTATGAGTGACCCCCCCCCCCCCCCCCCCCCCCCCCCCGAGTGTATGGTACACACTTGACTTTGAAACATGTGATCACTTGTTACTTTATTGCACACTCTTTACTTTGCAAACAGATTGATTGATGGAATGTGATATGTCACTATCTCTCAACATCCTTCAGGCTTTTCAAATGGAGGGTACAAGGGTGATTCCATGTTACATAGGAAGAAAAAGAATCCTACCAAAGAGACCACATCTACACACATGTTTCACTTGAAAATTTAGTTCAAACAATGTTATCTTTGCAAAGTAGGTATGCAACCATATAAGTAAATCAATATCCCATCAAGGTGAAATTTCACTTACTATTGTAAGAACTAATGTGTTACAAAAGGAAAAAAATTATGATCCATCTATAAGTTTGGTACTTAATGATGACCATCAAATAGTTTCACACACCCATATGTATTAAAACTTGATATGAACATAATCCAAATGTGAATATAATTTGATGTGTGTGTGTGTGTGTGCATGCACGCACATGTAGGAGCTAGGTGTATGCTAGGGTAGGCTATACCTATGCTATGATATGCTCTACTAGGCTAAGGTTAAACTATGTTATGCTATGCTAAGCCACACTAAATTTATGCTATGCTATGCCAAGTAATGATAATTTATTTTAATTATTATGCTAAGAAGTAAGTATTTTTCTTAATGCTAATATGTACAAGGTATCAAATTGTAGAAACAATGTAGGGAGAGAAGGAGGCTAGACCCCCCCTAAGGCTACTAGATCAAGTGATGTAATCCAAGAATTAGGGCCAATTTTGAGGCCAAATGGGCCATGTAACAATTTGTATTGATTGGTAATAATATCCTAAGTAGAAAAAAGGGAAAGAAGAACACCTTATTAATTGTTCATTTTTCTCTAATCTAGAATAAATTAGCATTAAATAATAATCCTATCTCTCTGTTTTATTTTCTTTTGTATTTAATAGTCCCATTCTTAGTAAAATTGACCAAGACCTTAGAAAATACATCCCATCTCCCAAAAAATTGATTCTGATCTCTAGATGAATGTTTCTTAAATTTTATTACATTTTCTTTTAGGGCTTTGCTGATCTCAAATATTTTACTTTTGTATTTTCTACGTGTTTGTTTGTATACCACAGTGAAGGGAGAGGGTTGATTGATATGAACTTAGGCACCACATGTTTGTGTAGGTTGTACATTCATAACATTTCCTCCATCCTTTTGTTTGCCAATTAATGAGGTACATATACACTACAAGGATTTGAGCTAGTAGCGACGCCGATTAGTAATGGCGGATAGCGGCGTCACTATTGGCGTCGCTATTAGCGTCGCTATTGCGTCGCTATTCGACGCAAATAGCGACGCTCCACAGGGGAAAAAAGCGGCCGAAACCGAGCGCGGTTTTCATTTCGCGTTTGCGGCTTGTGAGTTTTGAGAGCGAGAGCGAGGGAGAGAGCGACCGTCATGAGAGAAGGAGAGGAAGAAGACTTGCCACCGCCATCGCCGCCGCCGCCGTTGTTCACAAAGGAGAGGAGGAGCCTTCATCGCAAAGAGGAGCCGCCCCATGCTCGCCATATCTCATCGGTGAGTCTCCCTCTCTCTTTCTTTTGCTTGTTTAAGGTTTAAATCGCTTTCTCTTTTGCTTGTTTAGGAGAGGAAATGAGAGAGAAAGAGAGGGAGAGGGAGAGAGAGGGAGAGAAAGAGAAAGAGAGGGAGAGGCAGGGAGAGGGAGGGGGAGGAAATGAGAGAGGGAGAGAAAGAGAAAGAGAGGGAGAGGGAGGGAGAGGGAGAGGGAGGGGGAGGAAATGAGAGAGGGAGAGAAAGAGAAAGAGAGGGAGAGGGAGAGGGAGGGAGAGTGCATTCTCTCTCTCCCTCTCCCTTTTTCTTGATTAATGTTTAAATCACTTTCTTTTTTGCTTGTTTAGGAGAGGAAATGAGAGACTAAGAGAGAAAGAGAGGGAGAGGGAGAGGAAGAGAGAGGGAGAGAAAGAGAAAGAGAAAGAGAGGGAGAGGGAGAGGGAGGGGGAGGAAATGAGAGAGGGAGAGAAAGAGAAAGAGAGGGAGAGGGAGAGGGAGGGGGAGGAAATGAGAGAGGGAGAGAAAGAGAAAGAGAGGGAGAGGGAGAGGGAGGGAGAGTGTATTCTCTCTCTCTCCCTCTCCCTTTTGCTTGTTTAATGTTTAAATCACTTTATTTTTTGCTTGTTTAGGAGAGGAAATGAGAGAGAAAGAGAGAAAGAGAGGGAGAGAAAGACAGAGGGAGAGGGAGAGAAAGAGAGGGAGAGGGAGAGGGAGGGGAAGGAAATGAGAGAGTGAGAGAAAGAGAAAGAGACGGAGAGTGAGAGGGAGAGGGAGGGAGAGTGCATCTCTCTCTCCCTCTCCCTTTTGCTTGTTTAATGTTTAAATCACCTTATTTTTTGCTTGTTTAGGAGAGGAAATGAGAGAGAAAGAGAGGGAGAGGGAGAGAGAGGGAGAGAAAGAGAGGGAGAGGGAGGGGAAGGAAATGAGAGA
The DNA here is from genome assembly GCF_053477565.2 of Lygodium microphyllum. Classification (NCBI taxonomy): domain Eukaryota; kingdom Viridiplantae; phylum Streptophyta; class Polypodiopsida; order Schizaeales; family Lygodiaceae; genus Lygodium; species Lygodium microphyllum. The sequence continues at coordinate 76,055,142 of NC_141139.1, forward strand.
GGGAGAGAAAGAGAAAGAGAAAGAGAGCGAGAGGGAGAGGGAGAGGGAGAGGGAGGGAGAGTGCATTCTCTCTCTCCCTCTCCCTTTTGCTTTTGGAGAGTGTTAAGATATATTGTGAGAGGGAGAGGAAATATGAGAGAAAGAGAAAAAGAGGGAGGGAGAGGGAGAGAAAGAGAAAGATAACATATATTGGAATGATAGCATATCCATGATTATGGTAATGGTATCCACTTTACTTTTTTTTATGGGTACCATTACATCGACTCCTTAAAGGGGCTAAAAATTAGTCATACCGTTTATAAAGTCTAATTAGGAGATTTAAGATGCACGATAATAGAATTATCAATAATGGTATGCAATGTGTTTTGCCATGGGCCACGTACATTGGTGACTCTTTAAGATGGCTTAAAATTGGTCATGTCCTTCATAATGTCCACGTAAGGGACCTAATTGTGATATGCATAATTCATTGTTTTTGTATTAACTTTATAGGCATAACAAATTAGAAATCATGCCAACTAGTCAACGGAAGGACTAAAAGAAAATGATACCCTAGCTAATGGTCATTATAGTACTTCATCAAAATAAACCCAAAAGTATTGTTATAGAAGAATAATCCCTTAAATTGAGTATAGGATATTTTCTCTCAGGTCTTATGACTATGAGTAGAATTGATTGAAATAAATTTTATTACTATAGTTGATAAATTTCATAGATGGCATTAATTTTAATACGCGATCCTAGGACAAAAAAACCACATTTCTAAGATGCTTTTTGTTGAGACTGATTTATTATTAGACTAAGAGATCCTCAATGATGCTCATAAATGGATTACTTATACTCAAAGCCCTCTAGTGCAGTTTTTTACAATAACGAATAATTATCTACCGGGACAAACAAATCCTTGAGCATGATACAAGGCCGAGATATAACATCAATAAATCTCTCAACTACTATGTACAATGCAAGATTTATGGTCAACTTGCAACTTGACGTACATCTCCATAAAGCTATCCATTTAAGCCTCGTTTGCTGTAATGTAGATAAGATGGAAAACGAAGAAGGTCTTATTGTTCAAGATCGCGAGACGTATCTTAATCAGCGTGTCCCATGTCCTTGCTCTCAATGCAAGTTGGTAATTAGACGAAAACGCCGATTGTCTATAGAACACGTATGACGATTTGGCGAGTTTCAATCTGAGATCATTGATCAGGCGATTGCGGATTTTCAGCAAATAGTAATTTGAAGTTAATATTAATCATGCATTGTACTCGCAAGCTAATTGAAAACCATACACAATAAGATTGGGTCTTGTTGGCAAAGTTTCTATCCACGGGAGTGATGTCTCGACCCAAGGGGGAGTACACCCTTTGCGGCCAATTAGAAGAGTTCGTGAACGTGTGATGGATGGATTGCAGGAGCCAATCCACCACTCGCAAGGCCCATCTATATCGTCAATGCCAGAGGAGACAGACAACCTTCCCGACCTACCTACAATCTTGGAGCCTGAGATGGAGGTAATGATCGATGCATTGATTCCCATGGATGTTGAGACATCTGACCCGCTTAGAGAGGAAGCATCCATACCATTATATGATGGGTGCCGAGTATCTCGGTTGAAGACATTGCTTGCACTCTTAAGTGTGCAAGCAAAATACGGTTGGAGCAATACGAGTGTGACCGAGTTATTCAGGTACCTTGCACATAGGCTTCATTGATTTTTTTTTTTCAGTATTATTGCAAACATTTGTGCTTTTTCAAGGTGTTTTATGATTTTTTTTAGGTTATTGAAATATCATATATTACCACCTGCAAATACCATACATGAGTCTCGTGATGATACACGATATGTTTTACGGAAGCTTGGCATGGACTACAATAACATCCATGCATATATCAACAACTGCATACTATTTCGAGATGAATACGAGACTATGGAGACATGTCCAAAGTGTGGTGCTCACAGGTATCGACAGGACTTGCAAGGGCAAACCATCCCTCAAAAAGTTCTCAGACACTTTCCGCTCATCCCTCGCATAAACCACATGTTTCACACGTCCGGCATGGCGAGCTTGACAACATGGCATGTGCAGAATAGGTCCACGGATGGAGTTCAACAAATATCAGCGGATTCACATGCATGGAGCCACATTGACTCTACCTTCCCAGGCTTTGCGCAAGAGCCAAGGAATCTTCGGCTCAGTCTCGCCATGGATGGTGTGAACCCATTCAGTCTGTGCTCGACTTCTTACAGTGTGTGGCCTATAGTGCTTGTCAACTACAACATCCCTCCATGGCTTTCTACGAAGAAAGGACATCTCATCCTTAGCTTGCTCGTCCCGGGCCGCTACAAAGTAAAAAATATGGACGTGTATCTTCATCCATTAGTCGATGAGCTTAAGATTTTGTGGGAGGAGAGAGTCACTATGCAAGATATGAGCAGGCGCGATGGTCGGCGGTCAGCCAATATTCGAGCCACTCTCATGTGGACGATGCATGACTTTCCAGGATTGGGAGAGTGCTCAGGTGAGCAGACCTCCGTTCTCACTGGTAATATCTATATTTTATCTCATTCAATCAAGTATTCACTAGGTCGTGGCTCGCCTTACAGGTCTGGTTACCTCAGGTTATCATGCATGTCCATTGTGTGGGCCACAGTTAGACTCCCGAAGGTCACGAACCATGAAGAAGATGGTATATCAAGGACACGCCGCTTTCTTGCCGGAGGATCATGAACTCAGGGAAGGTTTTCTTAGACGACCTCCAACACGTATGAATGCCGCAAGCTGGTACGAGCTGAAATTGGTAAACCCGGAATCACATCCAAATGGAATGCGACGATTCTCAGTTTTCTACGAGTTGCCATATTGGACCTACTTACAGGTCAACCACTTGTTAGATCCCATGCATATTTTCAAGAATGTGGGCAGCTTGCTATGGGACCACATCACAGGAAAGAGAGACAGTGTAGGGTCACGAATGGATTTGAAGGAGGTAGGTAAGATGGAGGCGCTTTGTCCGCAGTCGAGTGCTGAAGGGGGAGTGCAGCTTCCTCGTGCTCCTTGGGTTTTGTCCACCAAAGAAGAGCGCATTGTGAAGCAAGTAATCAAGTCTATCCACACTCTGATGGGTATGATGCGTTCTCTCAGGTCCGCATTTTCTAAAGATGACCAATTGTCGGGGCTAAAATCCCATGATTGGCATAAGATATGTCAGGTTTGTGAACAGAATGGATTGTAATCAGCGTGGGCATTTTGCAATTTGAAAAGTGGCCATTATTCATAATGCTTTCTCATTTGTGGCAGTTTGTCCTACCGATCACGATCGCAAGATGCCTTACTCCATAAATTCGCAGGGCCATTTACAAGTTGTCGACTTTGGTGCAATGGATCTCACAGAAAGAGATTAAGACGTCCTCTATTGAATCCGCGAGGCGGAGAGCAGTGGAGACAGTCTGTCTCTTTGAGAAATACCTGCCCACTAGCATGCTCACGATACAAGTCCACCTTCTTATGCATCTTGTGGACGAAGTGGAGATTGCTAGACCTGTCCATACGCGATGGATGTTCTTCCTGGAGCACTTCATGAAAACCCTGAAAGGCTTTGTGCGACAACGAGCTCGGCCAGAAGGTAGCATGGCGGAAGGTTGGTTGGTGTCAGAGGTGTTAGTGCATATCTCACAATGGCTACCAACGGTGGAACCAGACAATGAAATGTTATGGACGCTGAAGGACGATGATAGACTGACTGGAGATGTGGTGGTTGGAAATGGGGTAGAAAAAAGAATGGATGCCTCAATGGAAGAGAAGGTGAATCGCTTTTGTATGTTGCACCATGCCTCCATGGAGACGTGGCTCGCCAAGTACTAGATTGTAAGGCAAGACCGAGAGGAAGCGCGAGCTAAATTCCGACGCAGTACGTGTCATCGACCGATTCGATATCTCGAAGGCATGGAGGAGATGCCACGGTTTATGTCAACACGATGGTTGCATGGAGCCTTGACCGCAGCATCCAACGAAGGGACAGAGGTCTCAATGGAAGAGTGGGAGTTCTCGAGGGGATGTAGTCCAAAGGTGATGAGGGATTTAGAATATCTCGTATCTCAATTTTATATGCGCCATCTAATTTGAGTGTTTCAATGTACAGTACAAAATATATAGTGCAGCGTGGTCGCGCGGACGGCATTTTTGTGTGGAGCATATTGACAAAATGCGCTCCACAATGAACTGTGGTGTCATGGAAAGGTTTGAGCAAGAGAGCCGACGACGAGCAACGGATCCAAACACGGTTGTGGATGAGATGGAGTATTTTGGGAACTTGCAAAGTATTATTACGGTGGATTACCGTAGCTTCTCCATGATACTATTCGATGTGCAGTGGTTCAAAGTGGTACTTGGAGGAGCTGGAGCAACAGTACGACGAGGTCCATCTGGATTTCTCGAAATAGATTCCGAAAAAAAATGGATGGATTTGCGCGACACCTTTGTGTTACTGGCCCATTGTGAACATGTGTATAGAGTCATTTGCTTGCTAATTGTAATACGACATGGTTTATGTCACAATGGTTTGAACTCTCTTTGTACGTGTTTGTGAATAGGTAATCTTCTATCCAAACACTCGACAACCTCGATGGTGGTATGTTATACCTTCAACTCCTCGAAGTGCGAGAGTATATGATCAAAGCGATGTTCCGGGCATAGATGAAGATAATATGCAAATAGAGGGGTCGATATTACAAGGGGTGGAGGCCGCCGCAAGCTTGGAGCCCGCATCGGCTAACAATGATGGAAATACAGGAGTCCAAGAATTTTTTGAGAACGAGGCAGACTCATTCTTTTGTTCTGACATGTCTATCGACCTTCTAGTGTATGCAGAGTTGTGTCAGGAGATTAACATGGGACCATAGGATACTTCATTCTTGGAGAATTGTATTACTCAATTCGTTGTTTAGATCTTCCATAAAGGTACATAAGATATGCATTTTAAGAGGGATTTTTTAAAAATGATTTATATTACTGTGCTTTGTATAGTTTAAATTGATTATTCTAACACCATTTTTTATCTGTGCAGGTGACATTTTCAAGATGAGTCGAGGGATGAGCGATGAGGAGTTTCAGGACATGATGGCATGCATGTCTCCAGACCAGCTCACGAGATTCAGAGAGATGGCAGACCAGGAGCTGTCTCGTTCTTCGTCAGGGCACTTTGCTAGATCTACTTCAGCGCGATCAGATGCTTCAGCTTCGAGCAGACGATCTTGACACTCACGACTTGGGCCAGAGGGAGGGACTGCATCGGGATCAGGGGGATGCTGCTGTGGAGACACGAATGTGGTGTCTCCGTCTCATCGTTCAACTGGAGTTGCGTCACCTCCAGGATTTGTCACACCTGTGGGGATGTCTACTCCAGTTACTCTGGCTTTTGCGCAGCCGTCAATAGGTGGCACCCCTTTGAGTGCCACTCCGAGAGAGGTTACCCCCATCGATACACCGGATGTAGAGGGGTCTCCTGGATTTGCCCAGGAGTGTGGACGGAGATGGGAGAGGACCCATCTTAGATAGACTCCTAGGGGTTATGGATACCTGGTTGATAGTAGGTCAGGAGCCATCATCATGAATGATGAGGGGAGGATGGTGATAGCTCGCATGAGAGAGTGTTGCCAACAAGTTTTTTGGCACAACATCCTGGATCATTGGAAGAACATACCGGAGGGGAGCAAGGACTACATAGTAGCATCCTTGCACGAGGAGTTTCCGGTGCCAGCCGCAGCAGATAGATTCTCTATGGGCTGGATGATGGATTGCATGTGTGCATACATGTCACATAGACGATCTGACGCATGCAAGGAAATCAAGAGTGGGGCTGCAAAGCCCGAGTGGTTAGATGTAGATGACTGCCGCCGACTGAGGGAGGAGGCTACAGATTCGCCAAGACGTTGGAGTCAGCAGGCGGCGAGGGCACGACTCGAGGCCGGAGTGGTCCATCATCTTGGGAGTGGTAGCCACAGGACATATTTGGAGGACTTTGTAAGATAGCGACGCCAATAGCGACGTTTCTATGGCATCGCCAATGCGACGCTTTTTGCGATGACGGGGGCAAATTTTGTTGTTTGTATTTCCATCGCTTTAAACTTCGGTATAAGGTCTATATCTTGTAGTGATAGGGCTTGTTAAACTATGTAGACATGATCCTATTGATGATGTAGAATGAACATTCTCCTTGATGTTGTGGTAGACTGAACCACAATGTTTTTAGTATGATAATCATTATGAAGACATTATTTTGTGTGCAAAAGGAGATCATATCCACAAATCCACACACCATCCATACATTAAGTCTAGGATGTCCTCATAGAAAAATTGAAATCATTTGAGGCAATCATACAAAGAACCAAGAAGCAGAGCACTATAAGGACAGTTGTAACATTAAAATAAAGATGTAGATTAGATTTATTTCGAATTATAAATGCTAGGATAGACTATTGGACATGACCCCTAGTAATAGACAATTCAATACTAGTAGTAAAATTTGATTGTCTTCACTGTCAGTTTGCTAGTCTATATGTGCCTTTGGATTTTCTTGGATAAGTTTTTTTTACATCATATACCTCCTTTATGGATGCCATGTCAGCTATTCAATGGACCCAAACCATCCCCATTGCCCCTCATCCTAGGAGGAGGCATATATGTCAGTGAATCAATCCCCTCTAAGATACTACAAGGAGTGGACCTCTTATTTTGTGGTTATATAGCCTGCACAGTTCCTCTAGCTAACCCCATAGTATTATGATGACTTTTGACTCTTAATGTGTATGCTGATGATGAAGATAGCACTATAGTATCTTCATCACCCACATCTTTATGGAGTAATGTTAAAATGTGTGGTGCTAGAGGTAGTGCTAAAGGCACATACAATGTACATCAAAGTATCATATTCCATAAGCCAAGAGAAGAGAGTGTGTCCTAGCTAAAAAGCTATAAAAGATTATACTTGGTACAAATTATCAATCAATCAAGTCTCTTTCATAGCATAATGGTTATCTACTTTCTATTCTTCTTTCCCCCATAAGTCACGTTCATTTCCTTGCTCAAACCATGTTTCATAACATGGTATCAGAGCCTCATCCTTGAGACTTGTGAGGTAGAGAGGCATCTATAAATGCACATGAGGTGGAAAAGCTCAAGACAAGGAAGAAAGTGCTGCCCAAATAAGTTTCAAGGCTTTCAAGGGCATGGAGTCCAATAAGTTCATGTTGAAAAGGCCATCACTCATGAAGATATTGAGGTATATCTCCATCATTACTCATTGTCCACAAATGTACATACGTACAATAGGATGAGAAAAGATGTCATCTCATCCAATGCCCATCAATCTTGGCTATCTTGACCTTCTCCTCATTGGACTATAGAAAATTTGCCTTATCAACCTTTACATGAGAAGCTAAAGGACACCCATTGACATCCTATTGCTAATAATATTGCTCAACGACCTTCTACATGTACTTCTTTTGTAACAAGTAAAGGATCCCCTTGGAGCGATCGCACGTAATGCACATCCCAATAATATGTGAGGCCTGTCCTATGTCCTTCATCTCAAAGATCTTCTTAAGTTGATATTTCAAGGCATCTAGCTCATCATGAGCACTCCTAACAATCGCCATATCGTCCACATGGAGAATCAAAACCATAAGGTTACCATCACAACCCTTCTTCTTATATAAGCACATATACATATCACCATGGGAATATCTCTATGAACGCATAAAAGTGTCAAAATTGTGGTACCATTCCCTAGGTTCCTACTTAAGACCATAAAGGCTCTTTCCCAATTTGCACACTAGGTGATCCCTACCAGGTTCTACAAGGCCCTTAGATTGCTTTATGTAAAAATCATCATGCAAGTTGCCATGAAGAAAATCTATCTTGACAGCCATCTGATAAATATCCAAGTCAAGTTGAGCAACCAAAGCAGCCAATACCAAGTCTTGTTCACAACAAGAGAAAAGACTTCATCAAAGTCCATGCACGCTCCTGCTTGAAACTCTTAGTAACCAATCTGGCTATGCATGTTGGCTTGGGGTGCATCTAGGGGTACTTTTCAACTTGTACACCCACTTGCATGGCAAAGCACACTTCCCACTAGGCAAAGGAACCAAATCCCATGTATGATTTTTTTGCAATGAGTCATGCTCTGAATACATGGCCCTCTTCCAAGAGTGATTATCACCTTTGCACATAGCCTCATATCATAAGTAAGAGACTCACTAGTATTTGTCATTATAATTTAATCCATAGAGGGCTCAAACTACACATGATATCGTCTATGTCTAGTAGACTGCCTCAAAATAGGCTATGGGGCCTTTACATCCTATGGAGCATCAAGGACCGAGGCCACTAGGGCATCAACCTGCCACTATTGCAGGCTATCTAGCTAGCTATACAATAGTAGGATGCTCCTCCTAAAATATCACCCTGTATACCTCAACAACATGCTTAGGTTGCTTATGAATTTTCTTCTCATGGAAAATAACATCATAGCTGTAGATAACCTTTTGAGCCTGTGGACCCCATAGGCAATAGCCCATCTCACCTTCATCTCCATAACCAAGAAAGATATATTTCTTACACTTACGATCTAGCTTATTGCTTTGTCCTTGGGAACATGGCAAAAAGCCATACAACCAAATATACGCAAACGAGTATATGAGGGAGGTTTTCTAGACCATACATTCTCTACATCTGATAGTCAAGAGCAGTACATGGGGATCCATTTATCAAGTGTACAACAATAGTAATTGCCTCATCCCAAAAATGTCCTATGGTGCAACATAAGTAGAGAGAATCAATAGTTCATTGATTGGAAAGATTTTAAAATACACATTTTTGTCCCCCATGGATAAGGAGTGGTTGGCAAGGTGGTGGTATCAACTTGACCAATCGTAACCTCACAGTAAAGGAAATAAACAAATCAATTCATGAACTTGACCATGTATGTTGAGAGCATCACTGATGATGCCAAGTTTCACAAATATATCTATGGGTTAGAGCCAAGCCTCTCTACTAATATAATGGCTCAAAAACCATGTACCCTATGTGATCCAACCAAATTGGTTGAAAGATATACAAGGAAATACCACAATGAGGGTTTTTAGAAAAGTTTTGGGAAGCAAAGAACTCCCATAAGGCATTCCACTTTCCACTCCTTTAATGCTAAAAGAAAACAAGGTGTCTTTAGGCTAGCAATTCACCCACATGGAGATGGTAAGTATGCTAAAAACAAGCCTCGTGTGGAAAAACCTTCCAAATGGAGAGAAGTAAATATAACTTTTTGGTCATTGGGGCGCAAGTAGATATTGAAGTATGACTCCAACTTGGAGGTCTATTCTTTAGAGTCAGATGGGGATGGTGATTGCCACCGTACTACCTATAAAAACCTTATTGCCCATACATGCCATACCACCCACACATACCATGTTGCCCATGAAATCCATGTTGTGCATTCATACCATGTTTCCCATTAAACCCATGCTACCCCCATGAATGTTGTGCTAGACATTAGTGCTATTATGTCCATGATTGTGATGCTAGCCTTTAATGCCATGCTATCCATGATTGGGGTCAAGCCACATAAATGCCATTGGGGCCACCAATATTTGAAGATCTCTTAGAAAGTGGATGGGATTCTATGCTAGGGTCTCATTGGGGGGCTTGCTACATGGATAACATAAGAGCTCAAAAGAGGATCTTGTTTTGTATAGAAGGTCTCATAAACCTCATAAATACTAGATGGGATACTGATGCCTCCAATGATGCTGTATGAGAACCATATACTTGCTCGAATGGTGGAGGTTGGCATGCTTCAAGCTTGAAATCCTTGCCTTCTCTTATACAGAATGGTAGTTAATTGGGCAACAAAAGTGGTGAGATGTTCTAATGTTTTTTGAGTTTGGGAGAAACTTAGCAATCCATACATAAACTTGAAATGCCATACATTAAACCCATTGCCAATACATTTGTTAAGACACTATATTAGAAAATTTGGGTGGGATGATGCCTTCAATTGATCCCTTTCATGTAATGAAATTGATTAAGTGAAGAAGAGGGTTGAATGCCTAAAATCTCTTAAACGACTAGCAAAGGCTTAGCAAATGGATTAAGAGAGAGATTAAGGTTTAGTAAACATACCTCTTCCATGCTTGGAGTAAATGGATGAAGTCTCATCAAAGGATCCAAATGTTGCAACAAATCAGCCTGTGGGAATAAGATGCTTTCAATGTGTTATACCCTTCAAGGATTTGAAGCATGTGCACTAATGTATGAGACTATGGTAAGGTTTGTCTGGATTCCTCTTCAAGAAATTAAAAGCTTAGGTGAAGCTTTCATGGCTCCCCATGAAGAATCCTTCTACTTGGAGCTCCATGTCTTCAATCTCCAAAAAACTCAATCAAAAATGGCTCTAGATGGACCTCGGGGCTAAGATTCAAAGGTTTCTTGAAGGGATTGCAAGCTTTCAATGAGTGGATATGGTTGCCCTTTGCTATCCACAACATGGTTTGCTTTAAGAGTCGAGAGTTACCAAGAAAGGGGAAGAAGGGGTTCAAAGCTAGCCATGGAGGGTGCCCTTTTGCTCAAGGAAGAAGAGGCTTGAACATTGATCAGTGGTGGGGTGCTTAGTGGGGGAAAAAATAGTGATACCAAGACATCAACACAAAATGCAATGTATTTTGCAAGCTACTTTGCTAAACCCCACATGGTGCTCTTTGCAAGCAAGAAGGGTGATTAAGATGCTTAGGAGTAAGCAAGAAAGTCACTTGGAGTGTCATGAATTCATGGGAAGGGTATGCATAAGAGAGAAATGATGATTTATTGGCTGAGATTCATGGTAGCTTTAGTAGGAGGAGACAGAGAAAGTCTTGGGAAAAAAGTACTTGGAGTTTGTTCCTTCTCGAACTCCTGTCGGGGCCTCCTTTCCAAAAATCCCTAAAACTAAGCACAAAACTTAGTGACAACCTACTTACTTGACCATAATACCTCCACATAATTCAAAAGCTCCAACCATAGCTCTTACTTGTTTTCTAAGAAATCTACTAGCTAATTGTAGTTCTCCTTTCTGTACCAATTGTTGATGCTTGAGTCATTGGGGTCTCTAGTTTTAAAAAGAGAGCTTAATTGAGAATGAAAAATGAAAAATGGACCAAAGCACTAAGCTCTAGCACCAATTATAAAGAAGAGGACTAGAGAGAGAGAATATTATAGAGAGGAGAAAGAAAGAGGGAGAATAAGAGAGAGAAAGTGTAGAGAAGTAGAGAGAGGTAAAATGAGTGAGAAAGAAGGGGAGCAAGCCATGGTAACTTGATCAAGTTGAAGAGATTCTTCTTTGATAATTTCTAGATGCCCTAACTTGGTCTTTTTACACATTTTATACCCAAATTGGTGTGACTAGTATCTATGTGTGGCTCTCATCATAGCTTACTCTTTACATATACTCTCATAACTACATTGTCTCATGAATGATGAGAAAAATGAATCTCATTATTATATGAATTAGAGTTATTGCAAGATACCCATGCTTACTATATGATGTGTATTTAATTTATCTACAGATATATTTTCTGTGTGTGTGTGTGTGTGTGTGTGTGTGTGTGTGTGTGTGTGTGTGTGTGTGTGTGTGTGTGTGTGTGTGTGTGTGTGTGTGTGTGTGTGTGTGTGTGTGTGTGTGTGTGTGTGTGTGTGTGTGTGTGTGTGTGTGTGTGTGTGTGTGTGTGTGTGTGTGTGTGTGTGTGTGTGTGTGTGTGTGTGTGTGAAACTAAATTGTGGTATTAAAGAATGAAATAGTTAACAGTGAATGTAGTTGAAACACAAACATCTCAAAATCCTTACTTCAACAATAATGATGGCTAACACATGTATCATGAAAGTACAAAGTAAATGACTTGTTTATTCATGAAATATGGGTGTCCTTTTATAGCCATATAATAAGATGGATTAGGGTTTTCTAAAGAGATAAGGTTTAAGGCTAAAATTCATTCACGTAATGCAAGGTGAGTGTAGGGAGACTCTCCTTTTATTGATGGGTACAAAACATAGGATAAAATAATTAGGCTATGAAGTGTGTGCCTCTCATGCAACCTCCTAATTACATCATGTGTTTGTGATTTTAACACACCCTTTCAAACTTAGGATTATAGATAGCTTTGTGCATGGCTATCTTACAAGAGCTTGGTCACCCTGAGTTACCAGGGACATATCCACCCTTAAGCAACTTAGAGGCACATTGGCTTGTCCACTCAAGATTATCAGAGTCATTCTTTGCTTTATCACCTATTACTCAGATGTTTTGATGGTTTAGGAGACTTCGGATTTAGACAATGAGGATTCTACTAAAGGCTATTACAAAAGAGAGTTACAAAAGAGAATCAGATACTTAGAGCAATCCTTCATAAGTAGATATATTTGGAGGAGCCTTCTTAGCTCCCTTCTTCTTCTTTCTTCTTTTTTGTTTTTATTCTTCTTCTTCTTCTTCTTCTTCTTCTTCTTATTAAAAGTCATGGATAATGCTTCATGCTTTTCTTCTTCAGCTTCATCTTCGCTTTCTTGGAAAATCTTCATAAGAAATACTTTTTGAGCTCACTTCATGTGAAAACGATCTTTTTCTATATGACTAGGCTTATGACAAAGTTACATATAAGGGGTTCATTTATGAATTTATGAATGATTTAACTCTTTTCTTTGATGTTTTGGAGCAATATTGTTGATCTCTTCTTCAAATTTCAATCCCTTCTCTTGTAGAAGAGAGGCTTCAACTTGAACTAGCTTAGGACAAGGCATGTTAATAAGAGTAGTGACCACATGATCATACTCTTCGAGCAAAGATTTGAATAAGACACCAATAGCAATGTATTCTTTAACTTTAAGTTCAATCCCTCCAAGTTGAGTTAGAAGTCCTTTCATATGATTCAAATGAGATGTAAGAGGGGTTTGAGACTTCATTTCAAGGACGAAAAAACTTAATCAAAAGAGCAAACTTGGAGATCTTTAACTAAATAGTAAAACAATTTGTTGAGCTAGTCCCATGTGTCTTTGGTGGTATCACAACCATCAACATGGTGTATGTATGTGTCATTTAGTTCAAGCTTGATGATCTCTTATGCTTTATCATCTCATGCTTTCCAAGAAATTTGTTGAGCCACTTTGTGGGGCTTCTTCTCCTTGTCATTGGCAATACTCCATAAGCCTTTCTTCATTAAAATCAATTTGATTCTTGTTTGTTAAGTATGAAATGCATAACCTTTGAACTTAGTGGAACAATTTTCCCCATTAAAAGTCATGCTTATAGATTGAGACAACTAAGATGTCACACAATATAGTAGCAGGAATAATATTGTGTTTAGAAACACAGGATAGAAGTAGCACTATGAACCAAGAATAGAGCTAAAGTAGAAGTGTATAAGCAACAACAATACAAGAAAAATGTGATGAGGAATGTCTATGCCATTAATGGTGCCTTCAAATTAGTAAAGCAAAAAAAAAAATCAGTAGATCTGATAAGAGGAGTAATAGATTTATTAGGAGGAGTAGTAGATGTATCAAGCAGCCCATGAGAGTCTTTAGCATGCTTTGGGAATCATAGCAACTCATTTTTAATGTGTTTTCAAGATCTCCATAGTGTGTTTTTAGTAGCTACTCATATATTTCAATTCTATTGGAATAGTAGTAGCATGCCTTGACAACATCGATCATGATTATTACCAGTTGATACAAATCATATATATGAGAAATCAATCTAATAGGAGAATGAGCAGCATTTAGGATAGATTGCATAGTCAAAAAATAGAAAAATCTCATTGATCTATAGGCATGATCAATAGTGTGATTTCATGGCAGCTCATTGATGAGTGCACAAAGCAGCACATAGTAGTGACCATAGAGTAGCTCATTCTTGCTCATATTCAATTGGAGTATTTGAAGCTTAGTTTTTAGGATGAAGATAAGGATACAACCCAAAATTGACTAGCAAGAAGAGGGTAAATAGCACTAAATCCAAGCGATAGCTCCATATCTCCATTTCAATAAGCCATAAAGTAGCTCCCCTTCAATATCAATGAGGATGAGCAAGAAGAGAAGCTTGTGTAGTGGGTAATAGGAGCTCAAGGATCCATAACTATTATTGCTCAAGATACCATGTTAAGATTTAAAAAGAGAATGAGAGGGAAAGTACGGAAGTACAATGATAGAATGAATTTACAAAGCAAATGACTTGTTTATTCATGAAAGATGAGTACCCTTTTACTATAGGCATATAATAAGATGAATTAAGGTTTCCTAAGGAGATGAAGTTTATTGGCTAGAAAACATTCACAAAATGCAACGTGGGTGTAGGGAGACTCTCCCTTAATTGATGGGTACAAACCATATGATAAAATAAATTAGGCTAGCAAATGTGTGCCTCTTGTGCAACCTCCAAGTACATCATGTTTTTTTTATTTTAAAATATAGTACACGAGCTCTATTTGAGGATGCGTTTTATGTGTATGGTCAACAATATCCCTACAATTCAACCACATCTTTTTCCCAATTTGGATTCTTACCCTCAAGATGCTCATTATAAGAACATTGGAATAGCCCTTACCTTTTTTATCAATAGAGATTTACTAATTATCTTAATATTTGGTGTGGTATTCTCTTAAAATGTTAGGATGTTTCTAATCATTGATAATCAAATCATCAGTATATATGTAAATTGTATAGGAAAATGTGGTGAATATTTCTGTATATACCCCAAAATTTAAAATGTTGGGGAAATTTTATCATATTTCATTGAATTTTTCTTTCACATGAATGGCAAAGGAGCCTTCATAACTTGGATATGCCTTAGAAATGTGGGTGACTAAAAAAATCTCAAAGTTATAACTCAACCAACTAAACTTTCAAAAATAAATTATAGATAGATAAAATTTAAGACAAATGCGAATATTCATGACTAAAGGGATCCCTAGCCCCTAAGAATACATCTAGTGAGGTAAGTATTTGTTATACATGTGATGACATGAATGTATGTTATGAAATACATTCTTACACACAATTGAATGATATTGTAATGAAATATGGTTAAATATTTATTAACTTACACCCTTAGATTTGATATACTAGATTCACCTTTACTAAGTAATTTGAAAACTTTTTCTAAAAGATATTTAAATCCATTATACTTATTCTCTTAGATTTGATACTCTAGATTCACTTTTACCAAGCAATATGTGTTCTCTTATGAACAATAATATCTTATTGGTGATATCATTGTAGTGTTGTTAACATAGTTTCTAGGTCTTTGTCTTGGAGGCAATGGTTAGGGTGGACCAACCTTCAAGACGACATGGACATGCTTCTTATTTACACAAAGTAAGATGAGTATCGATTCTTAAGGAAGGATGCCACCATGATGGAGTATTTTAACATTTCGTGTGATTTACCTAAAGTATGATCTAGAAGAATTTTCTATGAACTTTTCACATGTACAATACCTTGTGATGTTACAAATGTAAAGGGGAAAAAGATTTGAAATTAATTTAAGGTATCAAAGAATTCCCTTGGCTTTAAAATGTTTTGACATTTCTTACTTTAAGGTAAGATGTTATTTAAATTTTGGAAAAAACAAATATCTCAGTATGAATGAGATGTTAATGTAATGGTTCAATTTTCACCTAGGCTATCATATAGCACATGACTAACAAAAGCATAGTAAGCCTATGTTAGACAACAAAATATCCTATATAACAATATCAATTATATTATCTAATGCCATTTTCTTTGTATGCGTTTCTATGGATTATAAATAATACCACCTGTGAAACTAGAGGATTCATTGCATTTAGAGTGTTGCTATTTTCTTAAGGATATGTTATATTTATAGTGTGGAAAATTATTTATATAATTTCCAACATGAGCTATTTCAACAAGTTGATATGTAGCTAATAAAGAACTCAAGTCACATAGATACTTTTTCAAACTAAGGTCACTAATGTCAATCTAAAGAACTTGTGAATATTCAATATTGTGGTTAATACTCGATCAAAAAACTTTGATGCATTATATTAGGTGAGAGTGTACTGTCTTTTTTTTTTCTACATCCTTTAAGATTACTTGATGCTTTAAGATTGCAAGGAAGTATATGCTGATGTGTATCACAAAGTTGATATGAAATGCATTGAGTTAGAATGGAAGTTTGCAATTTGTGAGGAGCACTTATAGTTAATGTAATGCATCAAATTTGTATGAATGCTTTGTATTTGTGTCAAGAAGGAGAATTAACAGAAGAGAGGAGTGGAAATGAGAGAGAAAAGAGGGGAGATAAATACTAACAAGAAGAGAGAAATACTAGAATGAGAGAAAGAAGGAGAGGGAAGCCATGAAATAAGAAAGAAAAGGAAAGATGAAGAGATTGCTTTGGTTATTGATGAATGATGAAAAAAATGCAAGTCCTTTACATCTTATACCTAGTCAATGTGACTTGATAGTTTATTTTTCCCAAATATTAAATATTCTTAGTCCTTTACATTATATCCCTATCCAAAGGTTTTCGCTCTTAAAAGAAAAAGTGGATTCATTACAATGGTTGTAATGATCATAGGTAAGGCAAAGTACTACTTTTTTTTTAGTGCAAAAGATACAAAAATATTTGGGAAAACTCAAAATATTTGTTGAAATGAAGACTAAAGTATAAGCCTCTTTGATGAACATATCTAGATGTCTTCAATAGAAATTATTGGCCACAAAATCTTCATGAAAAGATATTTGCATCTAGTAGATAATGTGTTGTGTAAAACAAACCTTGCTAGACAAAATCAAGGATAACTTTTGATAAACTTATCTAAATGAGGTGTACTACATGTCAAAATGAAGCTCTTTTGTAGTACTTTTAGGATATGTAAGTTGCTCTTCACTCTAAGTCAGGGACGAATTAAAATCTATTAAAAAGTAAAATGTTGTCTTGGTACTATCAGTAGTATTACAAAGCTAGCTATAACTAAGTAGCAACCAATTTGTTCAATATGAGTGCTGGCCTCCAAGTAGCCTCCTCAAGTGGTAACCCTTCCATTTGATCAAATACTCAATGATAGATTTGGAGAAAAGCTTCTTTTTTTACTTCAACCATCCATCAAAGTGGAATATTGAGACTTAGATACTTTCAACAATACTAACTCACATTCTTGACACTCCATAGGGCATCTCTTCTTATCACCATATAGCTTCAACTGATCTTTGGGATTTTTAAAGATTCAACTTGCATGGCTAAAGCAGAGCATGCATAAGTTCTAACTCTTATGTTCCATAAAGATTAATCTTCTCAGTGAATAGAACTATAGAAAGGGACACTTTATAATTTTATAAGGCCTTAAGGGGAGAAACACCAATACTAGAATAGATAGATTTATTATAGGAAAACCCATCCAAGTGTAGCCATGAGTCCCACAGATGCTATCTACATTATGAAAAAAATGCCTAAGATAAATTTCCAACCACTTATTGACTCTTTTGCCATAAATTTGAGGATGGTAAGCTATAGATGAAGCTAATTTAATGACCATTGAACTAAAATTTTCTTGCCAAAAGTTTGTCATAAATTTAGAGTCCTTGTCATGAATAATGACCTATGGTAATCCATGCAATTTAAAGATACGCTCCATGAACTTATTGCCCACTTGTGATACAATGAAATGAGTCTTCATGGGAATGAAATGAGTTTCCTTGGTGAGTCTAACCACCACCACATAGATATTATTGTATCCCTTCTTAGTCCTGGGAAAGCTAGTAATGAAATCCATGGTTATGTATTTCCACTTTCCTTTAGGGATAGGTAAGGGCTGCAATAAACTACATGGCTTATGAGTGTTGTCTTTATTCTTTTGGCATGGAATGCACTCATAGTCTTTCACATCCTTCCATAATCCCTTCCAATGAAAACTCTTAGAAATATTATCATAGGTCTTGAATACACCACCTAAGTGTCTACTTGTTGATGAAGAATACATCTCTTTCATGATTTTCTACTTAAAACAAGAAGTGTAAGGGATGACAATCTTGTAGTTAAACCAAATGAGATCATTTCTAAACAAACAATGAGAGTTTTAATTATTCCTTGTTGGAATTTTTAAAATACATGATTGGGTTCTTGATCCAAAAGATAACCTTCTTGCAACCCTTTAATCCAATCACTACTATGAAGCTCAATAAAAGCTAAAACTTTACAAGCCCACATTTGAGAAAGAGAATCGACCACTATATTTTCCTTGCCCCTCATATGGGTAATGTCAAAGTCAACGTTCTATAGTGTAGCCATCCATCTATAATACTTAGAAACAAGATTTGATTGGGAGAGGAAATACTTAATGGCCTTGGGATTACTCTTAACTCTGAATTGACTACCATACAAATAATAGTGCCATTTGATTATTGCATAGAGAATAGTCAACATTTATTGGTCATTAATATTCATCACCACTTTGTTTGTATAACCTTCACACTCTCAAATTCAATAACTCCATGATCTTATAGTAAGATGCACCTATACCTCTTTCACTAGCATCACAATGGATGGTAAGTTCCTTAGATAGGGGTATAAGTAAGTAAATCCTCCAACTAGTTGAAGCTTCTAGGTGCAATGGCATCACAAAAGAAAGCTTCATTCTTGAGTCTATTAGCTAAAGGGTCTATAATAGTCACATAATTCTCAATAAATCCATGGTAGATTGATGACGATAGACCAAGAAGTCCACAAAAGAAAGTAGTATTTGTAGGTTGGTGGCCAATCTCTACCACATTACCTTATTAGGATCAACCTTGATTCCCTCCTCACTAAGAATGTGTCCTATGTTCCACCTTTTTCTACATGAAATATCACTTTCTCTCCTTAGCAAAGAGCATGTGATGTCTCAACACATCAAATGCCTTCCTCATGTTCAGTAGATGATGTTCCAATGATCTACTCTAAATATTCCAATGATCTTCCTCAAATACCTTCCAATGAGGAAGGTATTTGATGTCTCAACACATCAAATACCTTC
Source organism: Lygodium microphyllum (assembly GCF_053477565.2). Taxonomy (NCBI): domain Eukaryota; kingdom Viridiplantae; phylum Streptophyta; class Polypodiopsida; order Schizaeales; family Lygodiaceae; genus Lygodium; species Lygodium microphyllum. The sequence goes on from NC_141139.1 coordinate 76,074,202, forward strand.
CTCATGTGCAATAGATGATGTTCCAATGATCTACTCTAAATAAGGATATTATCAAACAATACCAAGATAAATTTGAAGAGGAATGGTTGCAGTATCTTATTCATAAAGCTCTAGAAGGTGGCTCGGCAACCCAAATGGCATAACCAAAAAATGGTAGAGCCCTTGATAAGTCATAAAGTCTATTTTAATCTCATCACCCTCTCTCATAAAAATCTAATGGTAGCCTAACCTCAAGTCTATGTTTATGAAATACTTTGCCCCCTCCTTGATACTTGCTCTTTACTATGATCATATTGAGGTCCATGTAATCAATGCACATCATGAAAGGAACATCTTTCTTCTTGACCAACAAGACCAGTGAGGTATAGGGTAAAGAAGTAGGTTCAATGGATTTTATCTCTAATAGCTCCTTGATTTTCTTGGCAACTTCTTCATCCTCATATTTGAATAACATGTGGATGGATTATTCATTGATTTTGAGTGAGGCTCCAAATTTATGGGGTGATCAAATACTTTTCTAGGAGGTAAAGGTGTAGGCACCTAGAATAAGACTTTGTACTCCTTAAGAAGAGTCTTTAATACTCAATTATTGGGTAATCCTTTGAATTTATCTAATAACTCTTTATTTAGGAACAATAAAAATATTTTAGAGTGCTTTCTAAACTCCTTCTTGAGATACTTTGCAGTGATAGGTTGAAAATCAAATTTACTATGGATTCCCTACAAATGGATGAGTTGTCCCTCACTAACAAACTCTCTGGTAAAGCTTTGAGAAATCCATAATAATATTGCCCAATGTCATCAACCAATTACACCCTAATACTACATCTATGGGGTCCATTTTCAAAGCAATCAAGTTCACCTATATACCATAATTTTTGGCCAAATATATGGGAACTTGTGAGCACACTTAGAAGTTGATTTCCTCTTCTCCATTTGCTACATGTATCTTAATGGGTTACTATAAATCAATGGAAAAACAATCTAATCTATCAATGGCTAATATATTTCACAAAGCTATAAAAAATACCATTGTCTATCAAAATAAAGACATATTTTCAATGGATACTACCCTAAATTTGGAGTGTATTTAGGCTCCTAAAATGTGTCAATGCATCCACAGGCATATAATAAAGTGTATTAACAATAGTATGTGATCTAATCCCACATGGATCAAACGTACATTCCGACCTAGGTCAAAAGAAAAGCCATCCAAAGGGTCATAAAACTACTCTTGATCAAAATCCTCTTCATGATCTTCATTTTGCATGCATATAACAGTTGGATCCTCATTTTCTTCTTCTTCCACATCCTCAAGAAAAATCATAATATAATTCTTTGCCTTTGTGTTCTTGTAGGCATATTTTGAAGCATTATGAGCTAAATATTATTCCCTTCATTTAAAGCACATGTATTTTTCTTTCCTCTCTTGAAAGAGATCCATGGGAATGAATTTCTATCTAGATTTGCTAAAAGTGTTATGTGGTCTATTATATCCTTGCTTACTCTTACTTTTGGGGTTGATTGCTATCGTAAAGTTGCCTTGCTATCTTGTTGCATTGAAAGGTGGATATATAGGAACTTTAAGATTGCTAAATGACATGCTTGAGCCACCAAAGTTTCCTCCGAAGTGACCTTGCTTATTTGCAAACTTAAGCTATCCAAATGATAGCTCATATATTAACATTCTTTCTATATTTTGGAGCATACTTCTTAGCAATTCTATTGCCTAGAAGAGTGTGGCTCCAAACTATAGATGTACTTACGCAACTTGACATCATCCTTCACACTATCCATATACATTGTGAAGTTCAAAAATTGATTAGTATACTCTCCTACCATCATGCTTCTTTGTCCAATTGGTACCATCTTCTATCTATTTCTCCTTCTCAACTAGAGACATAAACACCTAGGCCATCTAAACCTTAGAGTCATCGCAACCATAAATATGATTGTTTTCTCTCTTCATACCTCCACAATGTATGTGCAAATCCCTCTAGGTGAAGTGTAGCGAAATGAATCTTTTGATCATCTCACCTCGAGTAATTTTTGAAGTAGGACTCAATCTCATATGTCCATTTCTCTAAATCAAGTGGGAAAGCTAACTGCCCAGGGTATTTGGTCAACACAATCTTATCCCAAGAAGCTCTTTTTCAACAAAATCTTGCTTCCTTGTAGAAGTTTTTGGATGCTTATCCAAGTAACTTCCATTGGGGGGATTGAATTGTTAGAGGAATGCCTTTGATAAGTTGTCTAAAATCTCCATGTTGCTTGCTATATCCTTATTTATTGAGGAATTGTTGCATGGATACTTGCAATGGGCTCCTTATTTCTATGAGATAGTTCACCAATTTCATAATTGTTGTTAGGAATCCATTTTCCTCCAATTATTTCTAAGGTGAGAATTTAAATTTAGAGGGTGAAATTATTGTATTATCTCATCCCTACTCTCTTTATTAGCCATTTGCACTACTACAGGTTGTGATATTTGAGGCGTTAGCTTATTCAAAGAGTCCTTTGTGGATTGGCCATGTGATTGATAGCCTCTTTGGATTGTACATTTGAATGAGCCATTTTTTTCATCATTTGATCAATTTTGGATACTAACTTAAGGTGCTTGACCAAATGTCATGTCTCATGGTTGCACAAAGTGGCATTATTTTCATTATATGTCCCATACTCTTAAGACTTGTCATTATAGTCCTCTCGTGAGTGCTCAACCATAGAATTTCTAAACTCTTTGATTCATTGATGAATGTAATAATTAGTATTATTCTTATCCATTCTTCTTGCAATTTTTGAGTGCTATCTAAGTAGACCTACTGTCACAAAAATTGCTACATCTTTTGATCTTGATATATAAACATGTACTTTTCATTCAAATCTATGCCAAGGATGAGCTCCTTGAAATGATATATCAAACTATTGATAGAATTATGGGAATATTTTTAATGGATATTCAAAGTATTCTTACAACTTGTAATAGCCATGGCCAGAGATAAAACCACTTGTAGGCCTTGTATAAAGTGTTGAAACCATATAACAGGTACTATAGGACTTGCATATGCTAAAGGAAACTTGGTATGACCTATAATCAATTTTCATGAATCCAAAATCCATGTACTGCCCTGTAATGCTTTGGAAACACCTAAGGATGGCTTGAAATGCCTTGTTCCTTTAGTATCCACCTACAACCTATTATCCCAAGACTATGGTATCCTATAAACTCTCTATACTCATCACAAAATACCCTATTTCTTTATTTCAACTTGTTTCTTCAATGCTTCTCTTTTTGTATCTATGTGAGGGATAGAGTGACAATCAAAGGCTCCCTACATGGGCTCAAAATTACTCAAAGGTGGCAAAGTTTCCCCTAGGTCAAGTTGCTACACCCCTTCAGGTTTTTTCCTTGTAAGAGAGGGTCACCTCTCTTTTATCACACTATCTCCCTGAGTATCATCAACATTTTTGCTTAATGGGAATTCTCAACATGGCAAGAGCATCCTAGACTAAGAAATCAGGGGTGAAATGCATTGCTTTGAATAAAAAGTTTTATTTTTGATGGTGTGCATGAGCTAAATTAGAATGTGGTATTAGGATTGAGGTTTGGCCTTGCAATTCAATAACTCAATGATTTCTTAAGCTTACCCTTACAATTTATTTTGAGAATAACCAAGAATCCAAACACAAGATCAAGGTTATGCAATCCATGAACAATACTTGAAACAATAGCTTGATTAAATTGAAAAAGAGGTTGAGAATCACTCTATGAGATTCTAATAATTATGGAAGATGTATTTATTTGATTAAGCATTGTATTCAAGCCTATGGATGGAGTAATCTCTCTTTATCAAGTGGATATTAGCTACAATAAATGGGATTAGAGAGATTCTCAACATTAAATTTGATAGATTACCTCTTCAATTGAGTGTCAAAGCTTGATAAATCAAGAAGTGTCAAGAAGAATCAATGTTCAGCCATATGTATCCAAGATATCTTCCCAAATGCTCCAATAGATCCAATGTCAATGGTAAGAAAGAAAGCGACAAAGGATGTAGTAATGAAAAACTTATAAAATCCTTAGAGTTAGAAATCCGAATACCTTCATAACGTTCTTGCTTATTCCAATAGAATTGACATGGAAAGCCTATTCTAGTAGCTAGTAGAGGATGCAACTATATATAAAACTTAGAAAGAGAAATAGCAAGAAAGAAAGAAAACATAAAAAAAGGCTTGTAGCAATTAAATACTTCTAAAACCCTCATAGCTAGCAATCCAATTATCTTCACATGTTTATTGCTTCTTCCCTTTCAATTGACATGGTAAGTGTGTAACGTGCTTGATTGGCAAGCCCTCAATGGCATCATTTAGTGGTCCATCAAGAGACTTTTTCTAAGCAAAAGAACTTGTTGGTACTCCTTTGAATAACATGGAATTTGTTGCCTAGGCTCTCTTGACTCCACTTGCTAATGAAAGGCTCCAACCGTAATTAACCCATGAGGATCAACCTAAATCCAAGTTCCTAATTTGATAGTAGGGTCACCTATCACCTTTAACTAACATCGATCCTTGAGCCACTACATTCACAAGTCAAGTCAAGCCGAAGTAGATCAATACCACACTTGGTTCATAAAGAGTGAGAAACAAGGGGGAGTGATACATGTCAACTTCTCTACTTGTAGGATATAGTCTTGACTTCATTCTCCTAAAATGGCATTAATCGGGGTTGACAGCACACTAGGCAGTCACACATTTGGCCACTTCTTAAGTCTATCACCTTGAAGGAAGACTGTGGGTGGATCCATCAAGGATCTCGCCCTCCCAATTTTCTCTCTACAGGTACTCATTGAGAGTACCCATCTGTAGGGTGGATCCATCAAGGATCTCGCCCTCCCAATTTTCTTGGGGGTTTATTTTAGTTATTTATTCAACCTAACACATTTAAGTTTGATATGTAAAGATATTTTTTCAATTAGCCATTAAAAACTAGTTATTTGACATGTAAATTATGTCACAAACACAAAGACAATGTCAAAGCAATCTTTTGAAAGCAGTAAAAAAAGCAATATACTTGACTCACACCTTCTCCAAGGTACAATGTCAATCCAGAATTTCATCCCTTAATCTAAGACTTGTGTCAAATCTCATGCACATGATCCACCAATCCATCCTTATCTAGCATCAAGGCCTCCTAGCAAGTCCTTCCTAGGTCATGCAAGGGTAAGGAGATTCCTAGAAGCATAAGGGTTTTAGTAGCTAGAGCCTTTCTGGCACCCTCACCTTCTCCTATCCAAGGGTTTCCTATGGAGAGACCTCTTGCATCTAGGGTCCTAACCTCCAGCGTGGTTGAATAGCCCCTTGGTTAAGGGCTTCTACCATTAACCTTGGGGGAGGTTTAGTGTGTGACTGTGTCAACCATGAGGGCACATTAGCTTTTGTACAAACACAATCAAGCAATCAACTTATCAACAATAAGTAGGAAAATATTACTTTTCCATAACATCAATCCAAACAATCTCTTTGAATATTCCACAAAGAGATAATTTTCTAAAAGACAATTCAATAAACCACAAATAATATCATTTGGATGCTTTGCAAAAGAAGGTACATTCCACAATATCCTATTCATCCTTAAGGTGCAATCATATAAAGTGATACATGTCACTCCCCTTAGGAAAATGCTTAAGATAATACCTCACCAGCCTTTCTATTGCTCACAATATTTCACATAATTTATTCTATGCTTTATTATGCACAACCTATGCATAACTTTCTTATGGCCTCACAAGGTATCTACCCTTATGCACCTCTTCGTAGAAGTGTAACATTTCCATGTGCTTAATAACTAGGGTCTCCAAGGCCTTACCCTTGCAAGTATACTTACAAGTGGGGTTTTGGATTAATTTGTACCATGAGCAAGTTAATTCTAACTACAAAAGTAACCCATTGTTTCCTTAATATTTATAAACCAAAGAAACCTCCTATACCATCAATGATTGACCCTCCCCCATCACTATTATGCAAGTGTACTCGCCCCTTTAGGAGTTTGAATTAAGGTTTATACCTTATCTTATTAGAAACAAACGGAATGTAATCCATTATGACCTGACAAAAGAAGTAATGATCAAGAGTGGAAGGAATTTACATAGCCCTTGGTTCATATTGAGCAAGAAATGAGGGGGGATACACGTTGATCCCTCTACCCATAGAGTATAGTCTCAACTATGTTTTCCTAAAACTTAGCTCATCAAGACCACCCATCCATAGGATGGATCCCTCGTGGATCTCACCCTCACACTTTCCTTGTAGGTTTGTTTTAGTTATCCAATTATCCTAATACATTTAAGCTTGATATGCAAAGACAAATTCCTTAATTAGCCATTAAACACTAGTTCTTTCACGTAAATTATGTCACAAATACAAAGATAATGTCAAAGTAATCTTTTGAAAGTAGCTATATTAAGCTTGATATGCAAATATAACTTTATTAATTAGCCTTAAACACTGGTTCTTTCACGTAAATTATGTCACAAACACAAGATAATGTCAAAGTAATATTTTGAAAGCACTTATAAAACAATATACTTGTTCTACACCTTCTCAAGCACACGATGATCCACTAATCTGCTCGGCTTTCCAGAAAGTCCATCCACCAAGGCAATTCCTAGGAGCATTAGGGGTTTACTAGCCAAAGCTCCCCTTGGTACCTCGACCTCCTCCTACCTAAGGATTCCCTACAAAGAGACCTCTCACATCTAGGGTTTGTCTTAAACTTCAA